>NC_079435.1:54631347-54731347 GCF_903798145.1 Danio aesculapii | reverse complement strand
AAAGCCACCAAAGTGTACTTAAGAAAAGTACAAATACAGTAAGTGCATTTAATAAATAAGTGTTAAGAATTGTACTGAGATTTTAGAGATTTACACTTAAGTGCACTTAGAAAAACTATTTTACTTAAGTGTTCATTTAAAATCTCATAAACTTAAGTATACTTAGAAATAAGTCTACTTAATAAATATGTGTACTTAAGAATGTACACTTTGATGACTGTTTATTTAAACACTTGGGCGCACATTCAAAATAAAAGTTTTACGTACAAGTACATTTTCAATAAATAGTTTTGAACTAATAACTAATAAATGGTAATCTACTAAACTTGTGCAGAAAGTACAAATAAGTGTATTTAATAAATAAATGTTCTTAAGACAATACACTTTGATGGCTGTTTAGTTACATACTTAAGTGGACTTTTTTTTAACCCAAGTATACATTTTAAATCATGTAAATGTAAATTTAAATGTACTTAATAAGTGTGAAAGTACAAGTTGATGACTGTTTATTTACACAACTAAGAGCACTTAAAATGACTTAAGTGTACATTTTAAATCACATAAACTAAATTAATTACTAATAAATGTTAAACTTATTAAACTCGCCACTTATTTACACACTTAAGTGCACTTTAATTTTTTTACTTAAATGTACATTTTACATCACATTAAACTTTGAACTAATAACTAATAAATGTTAAACTGTCAATCCTGGCACATTTTTGTTATTTTATGCAAAAAACAAACAATCAAACAAACAAACAAACAAACAAACTAAGCCACTAAAGTGTACTTAAGAAAGTACAAATAAGTGTATTTAATAAACAAATGTATTTAAGAAAGTACACTTTTATGGCTGTTTATTTATACACTTTATTTTACTTTATACATTTTAAATGGCATAAACTTAAGTGTACTTATAAATAAATAAAATAAGGTAAATAAGGAAAAGTAGATGTTGATGTTTATTTACAAACAAGTGCACATTTAAAAATAGTTTTTATGGAAAACCTCAAACTCACTAAAGTGTACTTGGGTAAATAAATGTATTTAAGTGTATTTGTAAGTGTTCTTAAGAAGGTACACTTTGATGGCTGTTTATTTACACACTTAAGTGGACTTTTATGTTTTTTTACTTAAGTATACATTTTAAATAATGTAAACTTAATTCTTTGTACTTAATAAATAAGTGTAAATGGACACGTTGATGGCTGTTTATTTCCACACGTAAGTGCACTTAAAAATGACTAAAGTGTACATTCTTAATCACATAAACTGAACTAATAACTAATACATGTTAAACTATCAATCTTGGCACGTTTTTTGTTATTTTATACAAACAAACAAACAAACAAACAAACAAACAAACAAACAAAGCCACTAAAGTGTACTTAAGAAAGTACAAATAAGTGCATTTAATAAATAAGTGTTCTTAAGAAAGTACACTTTGATGGCTGTTCATTTACATACTTGTGCACTTTTAAAAATCTTTTACTTAAGTATACATTTTAAATAGCATGCACTTGAGTTGCTTAGAAATAAATGTACATAATATATAAGTGTGAAAGTACACCTTGGTGGCTGTTTATTTACACACTTAAATGTTTTACTTAAGTGTACATTTTAAATCACACTAAACTTTGAACTAATAACTAATAGATGTTAAACTATCAAATGTTTTTGTTAGTTTATGCAAAAAGCAAGCAAGCAAGCAAGCAAGCAAACAAACAAACAAACAAACAAACAAACAAACAAACAAACAAACAAACAAACGAAGCTCAAAGCCACTAAAGTGTACATAAGAAAAGTACAAACAAGTGTATTTTATAAATAAATGTTGTTAAGACACTTTGATGGCTGTTTCTTTACAGACTTAAGTGCTCTTAAAAAATCTTTTACTTAAGTGTACATTTTCAATCACATAAACCTAAGTATACTTAGAACGAAATATACTTAACAAATAAGTGTGCAAGTACATTTCGATAGCTGTTTATTTACACACTTATGTGGACTTATTTTTTTCTTAAATGCACATTTTAAATTAAATAAACTTTAGTGTACTTATAAATGCACTTAGTAAATAAGCATGCAAGTACATTTTGATGGCTGTTTATATACACACTTAAGTGCACTTACTTTTTAAATTAAGTGTACATTTTTAATCACATTAAACTTTGCACTAATAGATGATAAGCTATTGAATTTGGCACATTTTTGTTCTTTTACTGTATGCAAAACAAACAAACAAACAAACAAACAAACAAACAAACAAACAAACAAACAAACAAACAAACAAACAAACAAACAAACAAACTAAGCTCAAAGCCACTAAAGTGTACTTAAGAAAGTACAAATAAGTGTATTTATTAAACAATTGTTCAAAGAAACTAAAAAGTACTGTACACTTTTATGGCTGTTTTTTTTACACACTTAAGTGCACTTTTAAAAATCATTTACTTAAGTCCACATTTTAAGTCATATCAATTTTAGTGTACTTAGAAATAAATGTGCTTAATAAATAAGCGTGAAAGTATAAGTAATACATAAGTGTACCTAAAAATCACTTAAGCGTACATTTTAAATCACATGAACTTTGAACTAATAACTAATAAATGTTAAACTCTTGTCATGATATTTTTTTTATTTTATAGTAGCTCACAGAATAAAGCAAAATGACCTTTACTTGCATAACTATAAATTGAAACTGATCCCTACACTTCAAGTTGATTTAAAAGTAAATATAAATACATGTTAATCTAACTTAAGTGGATAAATAATTCTCCCGAAAGTACAACTAGTATTTTAAATGCATTTTTTTTTGGAAAATGCTACATTTAAATCACACTTAACTCTTTTTTTCTAAAAGTACATTATCTGCATGGCAAGTAACCTTTATAAAACTATAGTTAAGCACACTTGCTTTTCACAGGAGAGTACAGGTTGTAATTTTGTTTAACACAGTATCGCTACATGGATCAAAGTGGATGCATGTTTTTCTGTATAGTTTCTCATTTTATTCATTATGATCTGACATTTCCTATGTTTTTGAAAAAAAAAGTGTAATCTCTCAGAGCACAGAAGCTCATCTCCATCTGCTCAGCATCATTATGCATGCACCGTCACTATTGTGTTTTAAGATGCAAATACATCTGGCTTCTCAGAGAGACGACGCTCTCATATCCTCGCAGTTAATGCACACTCACGCTGAGCTCCAAATGGCTGAAGGTCGATGTTCAACCCAGGCCCATAATCTACTCACACCAACTAACTCACTTTTCTGAGACAGCTGGCCGTTGGTTAACCTGCTAACATACACACACACACTTCATCACAACACATGACAGCTCAATTTGTGCATTTTAGAAATTTCCCATCATGCCCAAAATCTAAAGTTAGATTCTAAAACGCTGCATTTTGAGAATCAGCATGAGGATCTGCAGACATTTGGGATTTTTTGGTTCTGCTGTGTTTGTGAATTTATTATTTATGATTTTATTAAATTTCTTGAAACACTTTTATGGTTTATAAGTTATTTTAAGCTGACAACCTGTAACCACTGTGACTTGCATAGTGTTGCCAACCTGATTTTATCAAGTAGGACATGTTCCTACTGTATGTTGATCCTGGAACAACATTCCTATCAGCCAATCAGAATTAAGGGATACGTTTACCATTTATGTTAAGTTTAGGCTCATGGTTAGGTTTATGCACTTCTGCAAGAAATCTATTTGTCATCCCCACTCAGATTTTGGGAATAATTTACAGTTATGGTTGGGTATAGGGGTAGGGAATGGGTATGGATTACATTTTTAAACAAAATTGATGTTCCAGGATCAACATAGGTGTTAATCCAGGACCGCATCGTACTTGGCAAAATCATGACATGCTGCATAGTGTTTCACTATCTCACTATGGATATCCATGGCTAACCGCTTTCAGCGTTCTTCAAATTATCTGTCTTTTCAACTGAAGAAAGAAACTCATGTGAGGGTTAGTAAATAGTCAGTAGGTTTTTATTTTTGGTTGAACTACAGTATCTCTATGGATGGATGGATGGATGGATGATTGAATGCTGGATGGATGGATGGATGGATAGATGGTTGGTTAGTTGGTGGATAAATGGATGGTTGGTCGATGGATGGATGGATGGATGGATAGAAGGAAGGAAGTAAAGAAGGATGGATGGATGGATGAATAGAGGAATGGATGGTTGGATGATGGATGGAAGGAAAGATGGAAGGATGGATGAATGGATGGTTGGATGATTGTGGATGGATGGTTGGTTAGTTGGTGGATGGATGATGGATGGATGGTTGGTTAGTTAGTGGATAGATGGATGGATGGATGGATGGATGGTTGGTTTGTGGATGGATGGAAGGAAGTAAAAAAGGAAGAAAGGAAGGAAGGAAGGAAGGATGAATGGATGGTTGGACGATGGAAGGATGAATAGATGGAGGGATGATCAATGATGGATATATGGTTGGTTATTGGTGGATGGATGGAGAGTTGAATGGAAGGAATGGATGGATGGATGGATGGTTGGATGATGGATGGTTGGTTGGCTAGTTGGTGGATGGATGGACGAATAGATTATTTGATGGATGGTTGGATGATGAATGGGTGGATGAATGGTTGGTTGGTTGATGGATGAATGGAAGAAGGAAAGGAAGGATGCATGGATGGAAGGAAGGAAGGAAGGAAGGATGATGGATAAATGGATGGTTGGATGGATGGATGGATGGATGGATGGATGGATGGTTGGTGGAAGGAAGGAAGGAAGGAAGGAAGGATGGATGAATGGATGGTTGGATGATGGATGGATGGATGATGGATAATTGGTTAGTTGGTGGATGGATGGATGAATGGATGGACAGACAAATGGACAGAAGTATGGACGGATGAATGGATTTTCAAATAAATAACTAAATAAACTACAATGCATTTAAAATGTATCCAATTACCTGGCATATCATAATAAATAAATAAAATATTAATTCATTCCCTTTATTAATCAGGGGACACCACAGCGGAATGAACCGCCAGCTTATCCAGCATATGTTTTATGCAGCAGATGCCCTATGCACTCTTGCATTCACACTCATACACTATGGCCAATTTAGCTTATTTAATTCACCTATAGCACATGTCTTTGGACTGTGGGGGAAACAGGAGCACCCAGAGGAAACCCTCGCCAACACGGGGAGAATATGCAAACTCGACACAGAAATGCCAACTGACCCAGCCGAGGCTCGAACCACCGACCTTCTTTGAGGCGATCGTGTTACCCACTGTGCCACCATTATGTCTAAATATATAATATAATATAATATAATATAATATAATATAATATAATATAATATAATATAATATAATATAATATAATATAATATAATTTAATATAATATAATATAATATAATATAATATAATATAATATAATATAATATAATATAATTTAATATAATATAATATAATATAATATAATATAATATAATATAATAATGAATAAAAAAAATATTTATTATGAATTCTGCTTTAAAACCACCCGTTAATGCTTGTCCTTACATATAATGAAAATTTCATGAAAGTTTAAAGTGTATACTTCAATACCCTTTGGAACATAATTAAAGATTTCTCCAATTCCCTGCATATCTGCTAGCCCAGGTGCAAACGTATTTAATACACAGCCCAAAGGCTATGTTTACCTCTGTTTCGATCTCAAAATCTAAACATACGATCATTAAAAATAATTCCCAAAGTAAACACTTGTAGCAGCTATCAAAAAAAAAAAAAAAAACAACTATATCAACTATGGGACTTTCTTGGAGCATTCAAGACTTTGCCTCGTGCTTTTTTCCTCCCCAATGGTGGTTTGCAGCATCCAAACACACACAGATGCACAGAGATAAACAAATGACACACAAGGGCAACATGACTTGCAGACCAAGACTAATTAACTCCCTTTCCCAAACAAATTACTGCTTAGGAATTGCTACATCTGGGATCTGGCTGGAAAGCGTAAAGGGGACGAAGAGTGATCCGACCGCCTGCCAGCGAATTATCCATGCAAATGGCGCTGATGCACAGCTGCCAAGACGCACCTACCGAAAGAGACGTGATATTCATGAGCCAAAGTGCCGGCGCTCAAGCCAAGAGCACAGAAAACACCTTCAGCCGCACGCTGGAGATCAAGCTCACTTTCTGGCTCTCACCGCATTGTTTGAGAGCAGATTTTCCCAATAAGAATGACAGACATGAAACATCATCTGCTACCCAATTCATTTTCAGTTCTCATTTTGGATCTAAATATGAGGCTGGAATTGGATTTTGTCTTTTTTTTATGTTAATGTGCAGTTCCAGACATGTAGTCGGAGTAAAACTGGAGAGAAAGAAAATGTTTGTACATCTTGATTATGAAAATGCGGTAACCTTTTCAGTCACGCTTTACAAAAAGGTTTTAGTTTATATATTTATTAACATGGACTACTGTAAGAATGAGGCGGCACAGTGGGTAGCACTGTCGCCTCACAGCAAGAAGGTCGCTGGTTTGAACCTCGGCTGGGTCAGTTGGCATTTCTTTGTGGAGTTTGCATGTACCCACAGTGCTGGCGTGGGTTTCCTCTGGGTTTCCACCACAGTCCAAAGACATGCGCTATGGGTGAATTGGGTAAGCTAAATTGTCTGTAGTGTATGTGTGTGAATGGGTGTGTATGGGTGTTTCCCAGTAGTGGGTTGCAGCTAGAAGGGCATTCACTGTGTAAAACATATGCTGGATAAGATGTGGCAACCACTGAATAATAAAAGGAACTAAGCCGAAGGAAAATGAATGAATGACTGTAAGAATGAACAAGAATGGATGAATGGATGGATGGATGCATGGATAATAAATAAAGCTGAACAAACAAAGAAACAAACAAACAAACAGACTTTTATTATAGCTAAATATATTCATTCATTCATATTCATTCATTTAGATGATTAAAATCCAATGTTGTGCTTGTTAAAATAGCTAACACAAATATAATATAAATATATTTTTTCATAAATAATACATATATGAAATAAATTCGATTTTTTTCTTATTGGATGAATTTTATTTTAACTGAAAGAACCAAAAAATTAATGAACTATAAATAATTAAGAATAACAAATATTAATAGTAATAACTAAAGCTGAAAGCAGCAACGAAAGGGACCTCGTACCTGGGTTAAACGCTGCCCGGTGGCCTTAGGATGACAGAGAACAGTGGACAATAATAGTTTAAGCTGATACATTTTTAAAAAACCTGAGAAAAACACCAATTTATGTCAAACGTCCTTCTGTCAGCAGGTGGCGCTATGACTTTGACTCATTATTGGCATGTAGATGTCCTCAGGAGAGGAATCTCACCGAACCTGTGAATTTTCAGCCAGATCGGACATTGTGTGGCTGAGTTATAAGTACTTCCTCTTCCATGGCGTAGCACTGAACTTTGTCAGTCTGTCACGGACACGCCCTTCGATGAAAACTCGAGATCTTCACAATTTAATGTTGCCAAGGCCTTTAGATGAAAATATTAGGTTTTGGTATTGATCTGATAAAATCCTTAGGAGAAGTTTTTTAAAGTACAATGCCCGGAAATGCCCAAAACTATACTTTTTAAAGGTTAAAGGTTAAAAATATTGGACTTCCTGTTGGATTTGAGATTTCGTTCCAAGAGACTGTTTTTTTGTAGGTTTTGGTATGTTTGTTATATGTGTGCCAATTTTCCTATGTGTGCATAAAATGTAGCTCTGGGGCCACACTGTCAAAGGTCCATAGGTGGCGCTGTAGAGCCATTTTACCATACCTACTATTAAAACCCATAACAAACGGAATTTTTACACGGAAGTTTTGTGAGTTTTCAAGCATGTTTAGACCCTCATAATCTCAATTCATTCTTGAGAAGAAGAAATGGAGCAATTCCAACAGGGCCTACGTGCCGTAGGTGCTCAGTCCCAAATAATAATAATAATAATAATAATAATAGTAATAATAATGGGGCTGCATGATGGCACAGTGGGTAGCACGTTCACCTCACAGCAAGAAAGTCGCTGGTTCGAGCCTCGGCTGGGTCAGTTGGCATTTCTGTGTGGAGTTTGCATGTTCTCCCCATGTTGGCGTAGGTTTGCTCCGGTTTCCTTCACAAGTCCAAAGACATTCGGCACAGGTGAATTGGGTAAGCTAAATTGTCCATAGTGTATGTGTGTGAATGAGAGTGTATGGGTGTTTCTCAGTGATGGGTTGCAGCTGAAAGGGCATCCGCTGCGTAAAACATGTGCTGGATAAGTTGGCGGTTCATTCCGCTGTGGCGACCCCAGATTAATAAAGGCACTAAGCCGAAAAGAAATGAACAAATGAATGAATAATAATAATAATAATAATAATAATAATAATAACAATAATAATAATAATAATGATAATGATAATAATAATAATAATAATAATGATAATGATAATAATAATAATAATAATAATAATAATAATAATGATAATGATAATAATGATAATGATAATAATAATAATAATAATAATAATAATAATAATAATGATAATAATAATAATAATAATAATAATAATAATAATAATAATGATAATAATAATAATAATGATAATAATAATAGTAATAATGATAA
This sequence comes from Danio aesculapii, assembly GCF_903798145.1. Classification (NCBI taxonomy): domain Eukaryota; kingdom Metazoa; phylum Chordata; class Actinopteri; order Cypriniformes; family Danionidae; genus Danio; species Danio aesculapii. The sequence goes on along the minus strand of NC_079435.1, from coordinate 54,722,695 downwards.
TAATGATGCATAGTAAAATGTGATTGAAAAACATTTGCAAGTAAAAATGCAAAATACTTTAAAATAAATAAAAAATGCTTTAAAATAAATAAGAAATGGGCTAAAATTAATCAATTAAAAATGAACAATACCACAAGTAAAATCTGCTAAATGAGCAGGAATAGAAATGACTCACTGTGTGATATCAGCTCATGTTTCATCCGCAGTGTGATCGTATGTTCTTTAGCTTGCATGACTGCTCATTTTTCATCACCTGCAATTTGATTTCAGCCTTAGCAAAGCTCATCCACTTTGTTCCGTCAGTGTGGCTGTGCAGGTAAATCAGCAGCTCAGTGTTTCTGCAGTGAGTGACTGCAGGAGAACGTCTGAATAAGTGCTTCTCCACTGGAGAGGTGTTGAAAACTGACCTCTGTTTCCCCAGAGGCCCGTCAGAATTAATTACAGGGTGAAACACTGTAACCTCATCTCACTCTCGCTGGATTAATCGACTAATTATGAAATCATCTGAAATGCACGAAAATGGAGAAATTCTTGCCGTGAGATGTTAATGGAAAGGGTTGCTAAATTAAATGCTGATTTGCTGATAATGGAGAAGGTGCTTTTGCTCTTCTGTTCTGAACTGCTTGTGTGGAGACTGACAGAGACGCATTACATAACAGATTACCTAAAACACTCAAAGCATAAACAAAGGGACTGTAGTAACCCTAACCATACATAGTCAGTTTTGATTTTTGATGCTAAATAAATGTGATATATGGTTTTAAATATAAATCTAATTAGATTTTTTAATAAATAAATATGATTTATACATTAAATTTGAAGAAATATGATGAAATGTGATAGATCTATCTATCCAAACAAATTAGTAATTTGTAAAGTGTTACAAATGTTAGCAATCTGGTAAACAAGCTCGGAAACATGTTAACATACGTTACCATGCTAAAATATGTTAGCGTTCTATCCGTCCGTCCGTCCGTCCGTCCGTTCGTCCGTCCGTCCGTCTCGTCAAATTTTAGTTTTTAGCTTAAATTCTGCATTACATTTTAGAAACATTACAATAATGTACAGCGAAAGACTTACATAAAGTGTAACTAAAGCCAGAATCAAATTAACCAAATTAAAAACAGAGTAAAATGAAACTGAGACAAACATTGCTGGGTATAATAAATAACATTTTGACCCAAATAACCCATGTTTAATTATACGCTTAATTAAAGTACACTCAAAAAATGGTGTTTGCTGTTTGTACTTATATTAAATAAGTGTGGGCAGTGAGTCTATCTATCTATCTATCTATCTATCTATCTATCTATCTATCTATCTATCTATCTATCTATCTGTCTATCTATCTATCTATCTGTCTGTCTGTCTGTCTGTCTGTCTGTCTGTCTGTCTGTCTGTCTGTCTGTCTGTCTGTCTGTCTGTCTATCTATCTATCTATCTATCTATCTATCTATCTATCTATCTATCTATCCTGTCTGTCTGTCTGTCTGTCTGTCTGTCTGTCTGTCTGTCTGTCTGTCTGTCTGTCTGTCTGTCTATCTATCTATCTATCTATCTATCTATCTATCTATCTATCTATCTATCTATCTATCTATCTGTCTATCTGTCTGTCTGTCTGTCTGTATGTCTGTCTGTCTGTCTGTCTGTCTATCTAATCTGTCTGTCTGTCTGTCATTTACATTTATATGTACAGGTGTCACTGGTATAAGATTTATACACTGTATACATCAATTCTTTAAATACACTTTAAAAAATACTGTGTTGTTTTAAGACAGTGTTGGGTCAAACATGGGCAAACCAAGCCCACTGGGTAAAAAAGTGTAATTTAAAATAAACAAATTAACCCAATGTTAGCTTTGTCCATATTTGACCATTATTGAACACTAGTTTGCCATTAGAAGCATTTGTTTTTACATAATATAAGAAAATTAAAATAATAAATGTTAAAATTCACTTTTAGACACAACACCCTTGTTTTAAAATCAGAAGATCAATATAAAATGGGTTTATACATGCATACATACTGAATATAAAACATTTAAAATATTATTTAATATAATAATGCAATATCTGTCAAGTCTGTCAAATTTACAAAATTCCATTTCACATTTAAGATTCATTGCAATATTATAATTATATCCATTATATAGACATTTTATAAGGGGTTTTTAAATATACACTGCTTTCCCAGTACTGGGTTGCGGCCGGAAGGGCATTCGCTGCATAAAACATATGCCAGAATAGTTGGTGGTTCATTCTGCTGTGGCAACCCCTGATAAATAAGGAACTAAGCTGAAGGAAAAATAATAAATAAATATACACCGCTTTTTCTTTTAAACTCAAAGCTCAATGTGCTGTTCAGTAGTGTTCAGCACCAGAAAGCCTGAATGTCTGTGATGATATTGCATGTAAATGTCAACAGGACATCAGTGAGTCTCCTGAGGGGGACAGAGACGCCTCACGCTCCATAATTGCTGTCGTTTTCCTCTTGTGATGTGGATTTAGACGCCGTATTAAAGAGCTCACATTCTGCTCTACATCGTCTTCTTGATTTTTCGAATGGAATAGGCTGTGAAAATCAGCTCTGAGCTCCAGCCAGACTCAATGGCTGTGATCCAAACTCAACTGAGCTCCCTATATAGACAGCAAGGCATCACAGGCTGATCAGAACAGCAGGAGACCTTGTTTTGGCCAAACCGCGAGTCAGAATCAAATATATCCTGGCTGCTTCTGCAAACACTGCATTGTTAACTAATAGGAGAAAACCATTCTGACACATAATATAGTTGGTTTCAAACTCTAGAGATTGATTAAGGAAGAAGAGCTAGGGGTTTTCTGGTTAATTTTGAAAATTGTCCACAGCAGGTGAAATGTATTCATTCATTCATTCATTCATTCATTCATTCATTCATTCATTCATTCATTTATTCATTTATTTGCTTGTTTTGTTATTTATTTATTTAGTTTTTTCATTAATTTGTTTTGGTGTTTTGTTTTGTTTGTTTGTTTGTTTGTTTGTTTGTTTGTTTGTTTCTTTCTTTCTTTCTTTTCTTTCTTTCTTTCTTTCTTTCTTTCTTTCTTTCTTTCTTTCTTTCTTTCTTTCTTTCTTTCTTTCTTTCTACGATTTTTTAATATTAAATTTTATTTTTTAATGTTTATTTGTTTTGCTTATTTGTTTTGTTGTTATTTATTTATTGATTTATTATTTATTTATTTTTCTTATTTTTTATTTATTTTAAAAAGCAATGTATATTTGGTCCGTATGATATTATTTGATATGAAATGATACATTATATGATACATTTTTTAACATGATTAATATTTTACATTTTATTTATATTTGTATTTAAATTTAATTTGGTGTTAATAAGGTTGCATTTTATGTTGGAAATACATCATTTTGTGGAGAAACGAGCAACATATCTTAACACAATTACATATTGTAAAATAATCACACTTATGAAATTTATGACTCAGGTAATTACATTTATTTATCTATTAAATTATTGACAGTAGCCCTTCTTTGAGAAATGTTGTTGTGTGATGCAGTCTAGTTACTTGTTCAAATTGCTGTACTAAAATGAAGCATTGCATTTTAATCAAGTTCATATAAATGTGTGATTTAAATGTAAATATACAAAACAATATATTTTTAATGCATTTTCTCTTCATAACAATACATTTTTCCTTTCTGTTTATATTACATATTTACATTTTTTTTATGTTGATACTTTAAAATATTAAGTTTACTCCAAAATCTATATTATGTATACTATTTCTAGATTTATTTTGAACTAAAAAATAAAATGTTAAAAAATATGTATAATATTTACAGTTTATTTATTTATTTATCTATCTATATTTATATCAATCCATCCATCCATCCCTCTGTTTATTTGTTTGTTTGTTTATCTATATTAGCGCTGCACGATATTGGAAAAATATGACATTGCGATATTATGTTTTTCTGCGATATATATATATATATATATATATATATATATATATATGAATGCAGTTTCACCATTTAGTTTGAACAGTTCTATTTGAAAAGTATTCATTACTGATTTGGGATTATTCTGTAGAGTTAATCATTCATAAAATATAGAAAAATTACAGATAAAAGTGAAATACACAGTTTTTTTCTGGGCAGTCTAACAGTATATTCAGGTAATGATATAGAAAAATCAAAAGTGAAGTAACAATATAGTCCTCATTTTATAAATCCAATGCAATCCATATTTGATTAAACTCACAAACAGTACAATCGCTTGTGCCTGATTACAATTATTTTCTGTTCCTGAATGCTTCCAAAGTCACAGACCTTAAAAACACCTGCAGATGAAAAAAATCTTAACAAACCTCATGTGTTCTAAAATGTGGTCAAATCCCAACATATGAACTTACTGACTATTGCAGATGTACAGATTGCGATATCAATGATGAAACAATATATTGTTATATATGTTATATATATATATATATATATATATATATATATATATATATATATATATATATATATATATATATATAATCTATTTATTTATCTATTAATCTATCTATTTGTCTATCTATTTATTTATTTATTTGGTGGAGGCGGCTGCGATGAGCCTGTGTTTGTTTTTTCCATGTCATCATCGCCGCTCATTGAGTTAGTGACTAATTAGCACAATTTCAGCCACAAACTCGTTCATTCACAGCTCTGCGCCAGTGCTGTTATTTTATTTACACCCTTTCCAATATGTTCCTCTAATGTGGCTTGTAAAAGGCCTCTGTCTTTATCATGAAACCCTGAGACACACATGAAGATCTCACCTGCACTTCTCCATTATGAAACATGTCCTCTAAGCTCTTTATGGATTTCACACTACAGCATTTACTCACTGTTTTGGCTCATCCGTCTGTGTGGAAGAAAAGGCTTTATTCTGCATCATTTGTAGTGTATGGCAGCCCTGTAAACCGTGTAAGCTCTCTCTTTGCTGCTCTGCTTTTGTGTGTGTGTCGTGGTTGTTGATGTTTAGAATTAGGTGTATGGATTCATGAGGTATGGATTTATGAAGCGGGCGGGGTTTGTTCATCTGTGTCTCTTATTGGTCGGATAAAATCGGACTGTTGATATCTGTCTTGATATTGTACATGTGCTCTATTGTTCATTGCTTGATAGAGGAACAAATTCAGTTATTTTTGTTATTTCCGCATGTGTTTTGTAGGTGAAATAAGTCAGAAAATATAGACAAACTTATTTTGTGACTTATTTTATGGCTTAATGTCTTTTTCACCTTAAAGCAGATTATAAATGTGCTTATACTTAAAACAAAAGACAAAAAAGGGGAAATGAGATTTATAAAGAGACTAAATGACAGCTTTTTTGACTTCATAACGTAATATCATCACAAAAAAACATGGATGTTAAATTATAAGAGAGCATTTGTTTAGCAGATGTTTGAAAAGACTTTTTTGTTTTGACTTTTAAACCCAGCGATGGCTTTAAAAATTAATAAATACATACATATTTTAAAATAAATAATTAAAACTTAAATGAATAATAAAAAGAACAATAAAAATAAATACTTATAAATAATAAAGCAATTAAATAAACAGAGCCCCTACCACACAATCAGAAATGAAATAAAATAATAATAAACATTGAACAAATATATAAATAAATTCATTGGTCAATTAAGATTTGCATAAAGACATTTATGTTTTTTCTCTTTTAGAAAAATAAAATAATATAAAATAAATTAATAAATTCATTGAAGAAAATTAAGATTTGCAACTTTACATGTTTTTTTCTCTCTTAAAATAAAATAAATTAAATTAATTTCAAGACAATTGAGATTTGCATAGTTTTCCTCTCTTAGAAAATAAAACTAAATAAATAAATTAATTAATTAATTGATGACAATTAAGATTTGCAATTTTACATCTTTTTGCTCTCTTAAAAAATTTAATAAAATTAAATAAATAAATTCATTGATGGCATTTAAGATTTGCAACTTTACATGTTTTTTTCTTTTTAGAAAATAAAATAAACTTAAACAAACAAACAAACAAACAAATAAATAAATAAATAAATAAATAAATAAATAAATAAATAAATTAATTAAAAAAAAATCATTGAAGGCAATTAAGATTTGCAACTTTACATGTTTTTTTTTTCCTTTTAGAAATTAAAAATATATAAAAATAAATAAATACAATACAATACAACTCAATAAATTAATTAAAACGAACAAACAAATATTGGTCTGATGCTTATTTGTGTTGAAATGTTCTGCACAGAATAGATTCCAGGAGAAATAATTTGTCTTATTTTGCCACTTCATAAAAAGTTTAAAGAACAAATTATCAACCTATAATTTTATAGACTGACCAGAAATGTAATTTATAAAACTTGTAAAATAACAATAATGATTTAAACAATAAACATAACACTATTCGATGTGTACAGTTTACAAATGTCGTCCATTAGATACTGTCCAGAGATCTGAATGCTGCTCAATGACATGAGCAGAGATTATTTATCAATCATGGCCACCCAATGGAGTGCGTGCTGATAAAAAAATAAATAAAAACACACACACTTTCATCTTCATAGGAGTGCATCACCAGAGACATCGATTTATAATGTGTATTGGTCAAGAAGCTGTAATTTGACTGACAGTAACATTTGAAAGCACCGTTATGGAGCGGATCTGATTCTCCGAGCAGCCATGCGTCTCTTGACCAGTAGAGATGTGGATGATTGACAGCTTTAGTGGTGACACACACAGTGAGAAGCTCAAGCACGTGTCACTTCCTTCATTAGCAGCTCCTCTGAGAGAAACCACCAGCACACACAGGCCCTAATTAGCACAAAGACATGGTTGCGGCTCTGATTGACAGAATAATGTATGCTCGTTCTGGAGCTCCCTCTTTAAACCCTTGTTTTGCTCAGGTAATTTAGATCATTTGACTTCAGCAGCATTTACTTTGTGATTGATCCCAGTTCTGCTAAAACTCTGGTCAGTTTACTGTCTGCGTATGCTACTGTTTTGTTGTAGCACAAGAGAAATGGAACTATAATGTCATATGTCATGTCTGGAGCATGAAAAGCAGACACTGAGTGGAATGGTGTATTTTATTTGTATTAAAATATATGATCAGAATTTTTTATGCTGTATATTATACAATATGGTTTAAAAGTTTGATTTACATTTTAAAAGCTGCAATTATTTTATCACAACTACAGTAAAAACGGTTTGCTTTTGCCATTTAAAACTTCTGATTTTAAAATGTGATTTATTCTTGTTTTCAGTTTCATGTGGTCCTTCAGAAATGATTCTTCAGTTGCTTCTTACCTTTTATTAATTATTAAATTTTTCTTTGAAATATAAATTATTATTATTATTATTATTATTATTATTATTATTATTATTATTATTATTATTACATATATAGAAAACATTGTTTGCTCTTTGGGAAAAAAAAGTTTTGAGGTTTATTTATGCAAAAAAAGCTTAGATTAATTAGAAAAAATATTCATTTATTTTTGACCAATGTTCATAAATAAATATGTTAATGTTAATAAATAAATAAATAAATAAATAAATAAATAAATAAATAAATAAATAAATGGGATTGTAAATTATTTATGAATTTCCACTTTTTAAAATATTGTTGTTGTTGTTGTTGTTATTGTTATTATTATTATTGTTGTTATTGTTATTATTATTATTATTATTATTATTATTATTATTATTATTATTATTATTATTACATATAAAACGTTTTGCTCTTTGTGAAAAAAGTTGTGTCAAATTTAAAGTTAATATCTGGAAAAATTGCTTAGTAAATATTAATTTATTTTTGAATATGATTTATTTTTGTAGCATTTTGAAGAAGTGAGACATATGTAGAAATAAATAAATGAACAAGCAAACAAACAAATGAATGGAATTGATTATTGTTATTATTATTATTATTATTATTATTATTATTATTATTATTATTAGTAGTAGTAGTAGTAGTAGTATTACTGTTAATAAATATATAAAACTTTTTTTGCTCCTTAGAAAAAAAAATTGTGTTGAAGTTAGTATCTGTAAAAATAGCTTCATAAGAAAATATTAATTTATTCTTGACCATGACTTTTTTTGCCAAATTTTTTTACAATTTTGAAGAAGACATATGTATAAATAAATAAATAAATAAATAAATAAATAAATTGTAAATTCATTCGACTTAATTGATTTATTATTATTATTATTATTATTATTATTATTATTATTATTATTATTATTATTATTATTATTATTATTATTACTATTATTACTATTATTATTATTATTACTATTATTATTATTATTATCATTATTATTATTATCATTATTATTATTATTATTATTATTATTATTATTAGTAGTAGTAGTAGTAGTAGTAGTAGTAGCAGTAGTAGTAGTAGTCGTGGTAGTAGTAATCATAGTAGTAGTAGTGGTGGTGGTGGTGTAGTATTAATACTAATATCCTAAAACTGTATAATTATTAATTGTAAATCCTGATACAAAACAGTAAAAAGTAAATGCCGCTGTTTTCAGATAAAGGAATATATAATCAGTGGTCTGACCTTGCGGAAATAGATACTTGACTGTAGACTTTCTGGATGTTGATCAGTGAACATGACTCCACCAACACCAAGGTCATGAGTTCAATTTCCAGGGATCACACATGAATATTACATACTGTACTTTGCAATGCATTTTAAATAATACAAAAAAAAATGTCTGGCAATAATTCAGTCTAATGCTGATATCTTCTTTTAGTAATTGAAGTAGTCTCCGTGATGTATGCAATATACTGACAGCATTGTTAATGAGCAATTTAGCTGTGTGCTATTTTCTAACACGCATGTGATCAAGCAAGTTGCATCAGTGATTCAGGCACACATTGGCCAGGGATTTCCTAGACTCTGCCCACATTCATAGTGAGAAGACAGCATGGCGCTGGGTAACAGGGTCTGGCAGGCTCAATACAATTTGAGCATGCGGTGAGTCTGCAGATGGTTGGACAGCACAAGCAACACCGAGTTGGCGCTCATGAGATCTCCATGTTTTGATGCTTATCAGAAGACAATAACAACCCAGTCTCCTCTCATTTTAAATGAAATCAAAATTGAATCTTCTACTTATATGTGTATAGTGCAGTAGTGCTTGTTATAAACAATGTATCTGTGCACTTCATTATTTTATAAATATCTGCTCTTAGGATCTTTAATCAAATATAACATTCTGTCACCCCTCAAAACTAGTTTTCTTCAGTCCTAGTCACATGAAAGGCCTTTAGGGCGGGGCTATCAGTTCTTTAGGGCGGAGCTATTGGGACCTGTCTAGCTTCTGCTCTGCTTTCATCTATTCAGAATCAGATCAGAATCAGAAAGAGCTTTATTGCCAGGTATGTTCACACATACTAGGAATTTGTTTTGGTGACAGAGCTTCTACAGTGCAACAGGATTACAGAGACAGGACAAAAAACAGATAATAAATATATTTAAAAAATAGAAGTAAGTAGTGAGTGCAAATATACAGATTGACAAGTGTATGTACATGTTTATTACTATAAACAACGTTATATGTGCAGCTGTTATGTGCAAATTGGCATGTAAAGTGTGTTGTTAAATAAGTGTATATGTGTATAAAAGTGTATAGCAGTAGTGATGTTGGTTTCGCAATTATTATCATCTAGTGTTCATGAGATGGATTGCCTGAGGGAAGAAACTGTTTCTGTGTCGGGCTGTTCTGGTGCACAGTGCTCTGTAGCGTCGACCAGAAGGTAAAAGTTCAAAGAGGCAGTGTGCTGGGTGTGAGGGATCCAGAGTGATTTTGGCAGCCCTTCTGCTCGCTCTGGATAAGTACAGTTCTTGGGGAGTAGGAAGGGTTGTACCAGTGATTCGCTCAGCAGTCCGAACTATTCGACGTAGTCTTTGGAGGTCATATTTAGTAGCTGAGCTAAACCAGACAGTTATTGATGTGCAGATGACTGATTCAATGATGGAGGTGTAGAACTGTTTCAGCAGCTCCTTTGGGAGGTTAAACTTCCTCAGCTGACGAAGAAAGTACAGCCTCTGTTGAGCTTTTTTGACAATGGAGTCAATGTGAGTGTCCCACTTCAGGTCCTGAGAGATGGTGGTGCCCAGGAACCTGAATGACTCCACTGCTTCCACAAGGCTGTCCATGGTGCTCAGTGGGGGGAGAGCAGGGGGGTTTCTCCTGAAGTCCACTATTCTTCAATCTTCTTTCGTTTTGTAACAACGCTCATCCTTCAATAATCTCAGCCAGCCATTTATTTGCTTGTCAGAATGCACAATATATACAGACTATAAATGTATTCTGCCAAAGGTCTGTTTTAACTATATCTTTTGTTAGTTTGACATGTATATTGTGAAATTCATTATGTAGGTTTGTTATGAGGCTACACAAACATGACATGCACTGTAGACATGCTTAATATATGTTTAGTGCACATTTATGCATCATGTGCAGTGAGTAGCACTGTTGCCTCACAACAAGAAGGTTGCTGGTTCGAGTCCCGGCTGGACCAGTTGGCATTTCTGTGTGGAGTTTGCATGTTCTTCCCGTGTTGGCCTGGGTTTCCTCCGGGGTGCTCCGGTTTTCCCCGCAAGTCCAAAGACATGTGCTATAGGTGAATTAGGTAAGCTAAATTGTCTGAAGTGTACAGTATGTGTGTGAATGAGTGTGTATGGATGTTTCCCAGTAATGGCTTGCAGCTGGAAGGGCATCCGCTGCGTAAAACGTATGCTGGATAAGTTGGCGGTTCATTAGCTGTGGGGATCCCTGATGAATAAAGGGATCAAGCCAAAAAGAAAATGAATGAAAGAATGAATGCATTAGTAAATATGGTTCAAGCTATTTTTTATTTATTGTTTAAGTGAAGTTTATTTATAAACTAATTTCGAGAGGATCACGGGTTTATGATTGCTTTCAGCTGGCACCGCATTTTCCAGTATCCCGGTTTCCTTCCACTCTCCAAAAACATGCAACTTAAGTTAATTGACTAATCCAAATTGGCACCACATGCACCTAGTAAGTAGTTATCTCTGGAGCAATCACTATCTGTTCATTAGCTACTACAGCAGGGGAGTTCTCGAGATCTACCTGAGCTCAAACTCCCCTCTCGCCTTGCAATGGGAGGGAGCCCCGGGCTCGAGGATCTTATGAGCTCAGGGCTCTCTCCCACGACAGCATGCCAAACAAGCTTATAATCAATCATCAGCTAAGTGTGAACTCTTGATTAACTCATTTAAGCTTGGCTTTTGGCCCTTCATTAGAGAAGGTTTGGGCTCCCCTGCTGTATAGTGATCTATAAATTAAGACAACATGACCTCAACTGCTACAGTATGTGTGGAAAGAAAGGTTACTTTTTGCAGGCCAGATTAATGTTCCTCTGTGCTTATTCTCTGTTACAGGGTAAGGGTTACTAATGATTATGATATAGGGGTGTTCTCCTTTTCAAGCTAAAGAGCCCTTGGTGGATAGAAAGACGTAGCAGTGACCCCCTTTACATACTGTATACACAGATGTAGTTTAGCCTGGCCTATAATACTACATTATGTGTACTTTATATTATTGGATGAATTATATGTAGTGGCTCAGTAGTTAGCACGGTTGCCTCACAGCAAGAAGGTTGCTGGTTCAAGTCCTGACTGGACCAGTTGGCATTTCTGTGTAGAGTTAACATATTCTCCCTGTGTTGGCGTCAGTTTCCTTCAGGTGCTCTGGTTTCCCCTATAGTCAAAAGACATGCGGTATAGGTGAATTTGATGATCTAAATGTGTGAGTGTGTGTGTGAATGAGTGTTTCACAGTATTAGTTTGCGGCTGGAAGGGCATCTGTTGCGTAAAACATATGCTGGTTGGTGGTTCATTCTTCTGTGACCTGTGATAAATCATAGACTAAGCCAAAGGAAAATGAATTAATGAATGATATCATGTGTAGGTTCCAATTATTTTAAATATGTTTCAATTGTAATGTAAACATGGATTATTTTCTATTCAGTTGCGCAGTTGCTGCATCTCGATTTGTGCTGCACAATATATTGCTTTAGCATGGATATTGCATTGTGATTATTCGCAATAGTCACATCTATTTTGCAATGTTGAGTTTGTATAGAATTTATTCATTTGTATGTTGTTGAGGCCTGTGATTGTACAATGAATTTAAAAGCATTTGTAACTTTAATAGCAATTCATTGAATTTTTTATTATTTAATTATTGTACCTGAATACTGTTAGAGTCTTTAGAGAATTGTGTTTACAGATTTAATATAATCATCACCATCAATCTAAAATTATAAATTCTTTCCAAATAGAGATATTAATTTATCTGGTATTCATATCGCTATATGTTTTGCAGAATTAAAAATATATATATTATTCTGTTATGTTATCTGTTATTACATAGTTCTTACCACAAGCTGCTTTGACACAATCTACATTGTAAAAAGCGCTGTATAAATAAACACGAATTGAATTAAATTAAATACATATTGCCATGTTAGATTTTTGCAATATTTTTGGCTTTTTTCGTGTAGCCTTTCGTGCAGAAAACTGCATTGTTCCTCCTGGATCCCAGGTTCAACTAATAATAAGTATTGTGATTATTATTATTATTATTATTATTATTATTATTATTATTATTATTATTATTATTATTATTATTATTATTATTATTACAGTCTGTTAATGATGAAGTAGTTTGTTCCAAAGTCTTCTGTTACTCACTCAGAAGTACATTATGTGCATTTTCTTTTTGTACATTTTAGGTTGTAGTCAAAAAATGGCGAACAGAAAAAAAAGAATATTAAAACATTAAATTTTGTCATTGTTGAATCATCTTGATTCCATGTATTTCTCCAAATAGTGAGGTAATGAAATTTATTCTATACATACGGGTCAACACTGGGATGTGAAAATAAGGGACCCTCAAGATCGACCTGTTCAAAGAAAAACCCATCAAGATCAACATGTTTAGATGTTGTTGTTGTTGTTATTATTATTATTATTATTATTATTATTACTATTATGATGTGTATATGTCTATTCAAACACACACTCAAACCCCAGAGTGTCCACTTTCACTCCACTTCAAATCACATGTACAGAATCCGTTTGGGAAACAGCATCTATTTATCACTATGGAGCGCGTCAACTGACAGTCACGCAACGCTACATGAACTGACTGTTTTGAAGATTACATAGGAGGGGCAACGGCACCTGTAATGGAAAGAAAGGGAATCTTGCTGTTTTTATATTTATTTCAAAGTGTTTTCATTTGAAAACAGAACAGATTCACATTTAAGAGCAAGGAGTGTCCCCTGGTAGTTTGGCGGCATGGGTTGCGCATACGATCAGCTATTTAATGTTTATTGCCACCCTTCATAGAAAGATTAGAAATACGGGAAAATACTTGTACAGGATGATAGCAGGATAGAACTGTAAAATATGGGAGAATTCTGTGAAAAATGGCTGGATTGACAGGTATGATTCTATCTATTCTTTTCTATCTATTGTGCATTTGCATATACTGGCTGTGCTGTACTACATGAGCACTCCTAGTGGATTAATGCAGTTCATCCCCGCGACTGGCATAAGTGTAATATTAAGCAGCTTGTTGCTCTCACTAATGCGTCACCATCAGTTGTATTTTGGCTGTGTGGCAGTGATCTGCTAAGTTCTGTCTTGGCTCAGTCGGCCCACACAGGCTTTGTAAAGCTGTGCCAGTCGTGCTCAGAGAGAGGAGAAGTGAATGGCAGGTGGACACGTTTACTCCCAGCATGCCTTTTGCTGGCAGAGAATTGACACAGTCTTCCTACTGTTGCCCAAGCTGCTTGCGCTCCTCAATCGGGGTTTATTTACATCTTTTTTTTACCATAAGTAAATGAATCAAGAATGAGATTCATTTGAATAAACATACAGATCAAAGACGAAAGACATCCAAACAAAAAAAAGCTGTAATACAGTTTTACATTATGTTTGTATAATGTTATAAGCCCAATTTTTGGCATTATATAATATTTAAAAATGTCATTCAGTAGAGGTGTGAACCTACACTGATCTCACCGTTCAGTGCGGTTACGATTATCATGCCATCGATTCGGTTCAATTCGATATCTCCGTGCATCACGGTGCTTTGACGATGCTTTCCATAAACAATTTGATAGTTTCATCAAAGCACAACAATTCTTGTATTAAAATGTATAAATATATTTTTATTTATATACTATTTGTAATACAATTTTATCTTTTAATTCAGACAGTCAGATATGTGAACTTAGCGTAACAATAGTTTATATACCAAATCTTGTCATTGATATTTAGATCAGGAATCATTCGATGATGTATTAAAAGATGATTTAAGGGTCAAAGATCACATTGCAGCCCCCAATATTGAGTGATTATGATTAAAACTCATTTATTATTTTTAGTTTTAGATCTTTACACTTGTTGCACTAAAGCCCCTTTTCACATTTCCGGGTTTCTCAGTAGCGGAAGTCATCATAGTTGGGTAAACTTGGGCCCAATCACAATTCTATCCCTTAGCCCTTCCTCTTATCCCTACCCCTCGTTTTGTGCGTTCACGTGAAGGGGTAGGGATGTCCCAATTCTCTTTGGCTTGAAGGCGTAGGGCTAAGAGGAAGGGCTAGATACCCCTTCAAATGGAGATTTTTCAAAACTACACTCAAAATCAATGGGTAAGAAAATTTTTTGTCATTATTACAAATTATTATTATTATTTACAAAAACAAGCATATGTCTTAACATATTCATAACCACGTTCATGTTTTACCGTCATGCTTAAAAAACAAACAAACAAAAACAAAAAAAAACGCTAAAATAAAAACTGCTAAATTTCACGATCTATAATCCCTAACAATAATTAAACAATAATTTTTTGTGTGTTTACATAGATTAATATGGCTACTGTGTAAATGCACAGTATAGTTACGATTCTATTGCCACATTAGATTGTTATGATCTCATAATATATGCCTTCAGTGATTTCCTCAAGATAAATACCAAAAAATAAAACAACTGGAATAGCTACAGTAGTTGCGAGTGTCTGATCTTATATGAAGCACGAGATCGCAATGACATGTGATGATGTGTGCAGGTGCTGTCCCATTTCTTAGGAGTACATTTTGAAGCCCTTCCCCTTCACACTCACTGTTTCAAGGGCGAAGGGGTAGGGGTACAAAAATAGAATTAGGATTGGGCCTTAGAGTCCAGTAAATGGGAGAATACAACAAATATACTGTATGAGCAATTCCAGCGTTATGGATGTGACATTTGCAGTAAAACTCAAAACATAAACTCACAGAGAAAGTATATGTTAACATTGTATTGAAACATCTCTTTATATTTTCAAAAACAACTAACCACAGAGTTAAGGGACCAGAAAAATTTTAATCTGTAAGAATTTTTTGATACTTTAGATGAGGGAAATAAACATGCATTATGGATGTGACAAAACAAGTTTGCGAATTTACAGGATAAGACATTCTTTGTAGAAATTCTATGAAATAAACTACACAACCCAACAGAAATAATGCTAATATAAAGGATAAGAGTCGGCTTACCATAGAATAAAATAGTTGATTTTATTTTATTTGACATTTCTGCATTTATGAGGGAAAAGCTTCATTATGGATGTGACACTTTTCCATTATGGATGTGACAGATGTGAACATTGACAGAGACAATTTTGAGTATTTAAAGTACTGTAAAAAACTGGCTTATATAAAAAACGTAGAAATCGTTTCTCTATTTTGGTGAAAACGTAATTTTTTTCATGGCAAGGTTGACATTTGCATGGAATCGCTAGTATATTTTTTACAACCCTAACTCCAGGATAGTGTTTATCAAGACTTTCAGAAAAAAGAAAAAAAAATTGTGTGAGACTCATAACGGCAGCCAGAAGATAAAAAAAAAGTCAATTTACTGTCCTGCCTCATAGATGCTGCATTAGAAATGCTTCGCATTAATGGTCATTCATTTTTTTGTAATTTAATGGAGATGATATAATAATACATAAATGCATATAAATCAGTCCCCCTAGTTTTTTGCGATTCCACGATTTCTGAATCCAACGCAAAATCAACAAAAAGTCGCAATTTTTTACGATCCTGCAAAATTCTTAATTAAATGCAAAATAAACACAAAAAAGTTTAAATATCGTAAAACATCAAATTCCAAACCATATTGTCAAATTATATTATTTCAGTTTGCAATTAATTGTTTTACATGACTTATAGATGTTGCAAATGCAGTGCACATGATGTATTTGAGTGTCTCTAGAAAAATGACGGCTCACCTGTGCCCTAACAATCATTACATTACATAGACGGGGGTGGGGGAGTTTTCAGCTTGTGCATTAAGCAGACACAGACGAAGTGGAAGTGATTTACATGTAGTCATAGCAAAGATGTGATTTAGACATCTTGTGGCGCAAGTTGGGAATTTTGTTTCTCCATCCACTCCTGATCACTGTGATTGATGGACAGTGAATACAGACACATCTACTCAAGCATACAAATTGGGAAATCTTGGTTTTCTGGTGTTGGCTGCACTTTGTAACTGAAAGGTCGGTCAGATAAGGATTTTTTCAAGGACTTTATTCTATGCCATTCACCAGGTGACTGAATATTTACACCTGTTTATCTGCTGGTAACAGTCAGGGGAGGCCTCGGCTTAGCTTGGGCTTAGTGAGATTATGAGAAGCTTACACCTTCTTGCTGCGTTCTCTTGCTTGCTTGGTCAACGGATCGCTGTGTTTTTGGGATGATATGCTGGAATATGCTGATTCCCCAGTGTGCGAGTCTTCTTGGTGTGGGGCGATTTTCCAAACAGGAGCTTTGCATTCATTTGGCTTTGGAGCTCACACTGAGAGAGCAGGACAAAGATGCGGAGTTTAGGTCATTGCCAGTGTGCAATAGGAGTTGAGCTCATTGTGCAGCATTTGTGGCATATTGTTAAAGACTGCAATTGTAATAATACTTTAATATGTGCCAGTGTTATTTATAAAATACAGACATGTAGTCAAAAGAATTGATAATAAATACATAAATTAATATAACAACAACAACAACAACAACAATAATAATAATAATAATAATAATAATAATTATAATAACTATCATAATAATAATAATAATAATAATAATAATAATAATAATAATAATAATAATTATTATTATTATTACATTTTTTTATTGCCTGAAATAAATTAAAGCTATTTAGAAATATTAAATGTAAAGCAAATGTAAAAAATGACCAAAAAAAAAGAAATTAAACACACTGAAAATATAAAAATAAAAGCAAATTAAAGATCTGCAATACAATAAGAAATATTTAAATGAACTCATCTGTCTATTACAGACTGTAACTTTTATTTTATTTTATTTTTATTTTATTTTATTTTTAATTTAATTTATTTTTGTTTTGTTTTGTTTTGTTTTGTTTTGTTTTGTTTTGTTTTGTTTTGTTTTGTTTTGTTTTATTTTATTTTATTATTTAATTTAATTTAATTTAATTTAATTTAATTTAATTTAATTTAATTTAATTTAATTTAATTTAATTTAATTTAATTTTATTTTATTTTATTTTATTTTATTACCTGAAATAAATTAAAGCTATTTAGAAGTATTAAATGTAAAACAAGTGTTAAAAATGGCAAAAAAACTCTGAAAATATATAAATAAAAGCTAATTAAAAATTTACTAAACAATACGAAATATTTCAATATACTCATCAGTCTATTACAACTGTAACTATTTATTTTATTTTATTTTATTTTATTTTATTTTATTTTATTTTATTTTACTTTACTTTACTTTACTTTATTTTATTTTATTCAGCTTTACTTTACTTTACTTTACTTTACTTTACTTTACTTTACTTTACTTTACTTTACTTTATTTTATTTTATTCAGCTTTACTTTACTTTACTTTACTTTACTTTACTTTACTTTACTTTACTTTACTTTACTTTACTTTACTTTACTTTACTTTACTTTACTTTACTTTATTTTATTTTATTCAGCTTTTAGTGCACTTGTAATTCTTAAGTAGCTCCCCTCATCTCTTTATTGAAATCTTCCTTTTTGGTTTCTCCAATAAATTCCCCATGGACAAAATCTGAAATCCAAAAAAGTAGCTTCACTTGCATATACATCACAATAGAATTACATATACATCTACATCATATACATCACAATAGAAAGGAAATCACGATCAAACTTCCTCTTTATTCCAACTCAAACTCAAAAGTTGTGTGACATTGGCATGGGAGGTCAAATCAGAGACAGGCATCTGCATCAGGTAGCGATGTGACGGATGCTTGCATTATCTTTCTGACACTACAGATGGCATACAGTGCATTCTCTGCCTCTACACACTTTAACTCAGCTCTTAATTAGCTGTTTCATTACAAGAGGCGTGAAATACGGAATAAATAAAAACATAATGTATTCTGTATCATAATATATTCATTAAGCTAATAAAAACATAAACACAAACAGGAGGCTATTCATGCTAATGGGCTGAATTATCATCTCCAAGTATACCCTCACATAAACAGTTTTACATACCTATTAAATGACACATTTGAGCACATGCAAATTATATTTCCCTCAAGCCATCAAATTACGTTATGTATTATGGAAACCTTCTGCCTCGGAATAACAATTAAAAAAAAAGATTTTATTTCTTGCAGCTGTAACTTTGTATTTCAGAACTGCGGCCTCTTTTCTTGAATGTGCTGCTCCTGTAATACAAGCAGTGGTGGAAAGAGTAGTAAAATCTAAAATCAAGTAAAAGTACCGTTGCTCTCCAAAAATGTAGAGTAAAGGTATTTTTTATAAATACTACTCAACGTATTAGTGAAAAGTAGCCCTTCTAAAAGTACTCAGGAGTAGTGAGTAGAGTATTACACTTCAAATTAAAAATGTTGCTCATATCAGTGCCATTACATGCATTCTTGGACTTTACATTTCAGAATGTGAGATTAATTTACAGAACACATTACATTAATAAGCAATATCACATGAGTGGAAGTGTGATATGGTGGGACGAGGAGCTGGTGGTAGGCGTGCATGGGCTCAAGGCCACAGGCTGAGTGCCTTAGGGTGCACTCACATTAGGTACTGTTGCCTTGAACCATGGCAAAGCGTGATCGTCCACCATCCCCTCTCCCCCTCGGCCTACACTCACATTGCATTTTTATCTACCAGACCTGAGCACGCTTACATCATCAATGATGCAACTGTTCAGTTTAACAGGAAAAGAAGCGCTCTCGCTCAGCACAGTGGAGATTGCTTTAATAATATCATGTTGCATTATTTTTAGTCTTTTGGCATGCAGTGGCACGCAGTCAAACACTTTGCCGAACAGATCCACCACTTTTGAAGCTCATAAATTACCATAAAAGTCCTCCTACTGCATGTATAATGAGGTTTGATGAAGATGCAGCTGACGTGCAGCGAGGAGTTTGCGTCTTTAATAAACTACAACAGTTTGCGTTGATTGAAAATTAAGAATGATTAATAAATCCAAATGAAACAGTCCCCTAAAAGTGACGTTGCATCTTCAGTTTCGGGCTCAGGCATGCCACTGAGCACTCACCAACCCAGGCTCATTCTGAAAACGTAGGCCCGAGGACATTTCTGGGGACCGCGAAATACGTCCCCTGGAGGTACGAATTTTTGCAGTCTTTGGTTTTCGTGAATTACGAAAGGCCGCTGTGTGTGCCTTTTTGGCTTCTTAGATGTCTCCCGCGAGTGTCATTCGCGCCCGCGCTGTTCTCACGTAAACCCACCAGAGGCCGCTGTCGAACGAACGTCTGTCTGTCCGACTGGCTGAATGATTGACTGGGCGACCGGCCAATCGGCCGGCCGACCCACCCTCCTCCTTCCCTGAACCCAACCAATTTTACAGATTGACCCGCCCGCCCTAAACCCAACCAACAATTCACAAAAGCCATCCGGAAAAAGAAAAGCCCTTGTCTGATTTTTTTTTTCTACGTTTTCGGACTTTACCACATTCTCACCCTGTTATGAACTTCTTCGCTTTATTTCTTGGATTCTGATTTGGTCTTACCTGATTTCTGGAACCGCTCTTCCCCGGACTTGAACCCGGTCAAGTCAGTCGAGGTACAGGACGAGCTAACCGGACAAACTGGTTGCGGCGGGAAAGCCCTCCACACGAAGGTAAGCGGTCAGCCGGCAAGCGCTAAAAGGAACGGCATCATACCGCCCCGCAGCGTTCGCTTAAAAAATTAAATGCAGCCATACGTACCTCCAGCTACATAATTTGCGGTCTCCAGAAACGTCCTCGGGACTACGTTTTCAGAATGAGCCTGGGTTGGCATTCACTCTTGTCAAACGAATCGGGAAACGTGCCTGGGCACGGTTCGGATGGCATAATGTGAGTGCGCCCTTAGTGTCCCACCAGTGCTGATATACAGCCATATCACACTGCTACGAGTGTGATATTGCGTTTATACAACAGTTTGACGGCATGATTGTGTATATAAAAAAGAAAATCATACACCTACATTCTAAAAATTCTTTTGTATGAGGAACTACTTTCTTCCGCCATTCATTCACATCTGCAGCTGACGTAAGAACAGCAGGAACCATTACTAATTCACAAACATCACTTTAGAGCTAGTGCTTAAATGATTCTCTAGCGTAATATCTAAAATGATGAGGAAACAGGTGATTTTGCTGACATTTTAAGATTATAAGGCTGAACAGCATGAAATGCCATCAGTCTACAGAGATTTCCCTGTATTTCTCTGTTGCAATTGGGAGATCACAATAACTAACCCCAAAATGACAAAAGGCAAAACAAACACTACCAGATTACTATGGTATAAATACAGCACTACAACATACAAAAAAAGTGATCAATTTAGAATGTCACTTACATGTTCTGTACTGATTTGATCAGTAGTTTGAAACCTATGCTGCAAAAATTAAGGGTTTATTATGCGGTCTCTGTCGCCATCTTGTGGCAGAACGTTAACCGTCTTTGCTCTGCTCAGTATGACAGGCTGATGGCCGTAAATACGCTGAATCTCTGAAGTTATGAATATTTAAAATACGCACTATCCTTAGAAATAAACTGCATAGTTGGATTTTAAACAACATTCTTGCCTGAAAAAGTCTCAAATGTTCATTATGTTGTCCAACAGCTGCAATACTGCTCAAGCTGTAGTGAGTTTATTGATCTGCTGTCACTCTATGGGTGGAGTAATACACATGGGTGAAGAGGCTGTACGAGTGCAGCTATTAGCCAATCAGATTCAAGAACCAGACAGAACTGTTGTATAAACATAAATAATGAGCTGACAGAAAGTGGGTTTATGTGTTTACATGCAGAAGGTCATATGTGTAACTTAAAAGGGAAAAAACCTAGCTCGATTTGTTTGATATGTAAACATTTATATGTTAGCGCTTGGATGCACTTTGAACTCTGACTAATAAGTTACAATGTCCAGCAGGTGGCACTGCAAACCAAGCTAGTGCAGCACTGATATAGGCAATGTGTGCAATAATTTGAAAACGTAACATTCTGTAGTGCATTTAAGTATTGTTTATGGCCATTTGTTGACTTCAGTCATCATATCCTTCATCTTTTCATAAGTGACATGCCATCTTAATAGTCTATCAGTCAATGTGTGTAAGGATTTTGTTTCTAATTGTTCACTGTAATGCATTCATACTGTACAGTAGGTGCTTTTGATTGAAACAGTATTTAATACAATTTAAAGGAGACCCCCCGGGTCAGTCCTTGTGACTTTGAGGATCTTTTTAATGATTACACAGCAACATGATTCATTAAAGCTGAAAGTATAAAATGCATATTTATAGGGACACATTTATTCATATCATCATGATCTCAGTATCACTCTTACTTTTTTGTATTTTGTTTCACACGATGACTCCTCTCATAGCTTTTGTACTGTTTGAAATTGGCCATTAGTTTGATGTTGAATGTTCTGCTTTACTGTCGTTGCTTTAGTCTTTGCTTTGGCTCAAGACCCAAACGGCCATTAGTTCAGATATAAATAATCTGAAGAGGAAAGTAAAATGCTGTGATATGGGATAATACCATGCGTGATGTGTGCCATAATGTCAGTCATTAATGCATGGCTGCATTTAAGGCCAGGAGGGAGAAGGACATGATACAATCTTATTACAGGTTCTGACAGTAAAACGTACGAGCATGTCCTCACTGCAGCCTGTAGCACCATAATGTATTGGATCAGGTTCAGTACATATGTGCAAATCGTTGTTGTTAGAAATAAGAATTATTTATATCGATTAATATTTAAATTACCAAATACATTGTATGTTAATAAGTCTACATCTACTTCAACCCTAAACCCAATCCTCATATGATGGGCGTTACAACATTCACTATAGATTGGACCTGATCCAGTCACTATTCTAAAGACTTTAACTTGAAATGTTTATACAGCTGAAGTCAGAATTAATAACCCCCCTTTAAATTAATTATTTTTCTTTCCCAAATAATGTTTATCAGAGCAAGGACATTTTCACAGTATGTCTGATAATATTTTTTTCTTCTGGAGAAAGACTTATTTGTTTTATTTCGGCTAGAATAAAAGCAGTTCAAAATCATTAGCCCCTTTAAGCTATATATTTTTTCTATAGTCTACAGAACAAACCATCGTTATACAATAACTTGCCTAATTACCCTAACCTACCTAGTTAACCTAATTAACCTAGTTAAGCCTTTAAATGTCACTTTAGGCTGTATAGAAGTGTCAAATATTATTTACTGTCATTATGGCAAAGATAAAAATAAATCAGTTATTAGAAATGAGTTATTAAAACTATTATGTTTAGAAATGTGTTGAAAAAAATCTTCTCTCCATTAAACAGAAATTGGGAGAAAAAATAAACAGGGGAGCTTATAATTCAAGGGGGCTAATAATTCTGACTTCAACTGTATAACTATATACTCTGACACTGCATATATGTGTTTAGATTGCCTATACATAATTTTCAGAACATAGAAGTTTATAAACTCTGTGTTATTAATATATTGTTTTAGACTGAATAAAACACAAAACCAATGTCATAACTACGTTTTGGGAAATTGAGATTTACATTATCTAAAAATAAATAAATGTTTTCATTGCTGTATAGTTTGTAAAGATAGGAAATATTTGAACGAGATACAACTATCTGAAAATCTGGAGTCTGAAAGTTCAAAATGAAATCTAAATATTGAAAAATTCCTTTAAAGATCTATAAATTACGTTCCTAGCAATGTGTATTACTAATCGAAACATAATGTTTAGATATATTTACTGTAGGAAATTTAGATTATTTCTCAATGAAACATAGTATTAATATTCTAATGATTTTTAGCATAAAATAAAAATCAGTAATTGCCCATAATATAGTTTATTAGATTATTAGTATTAGATTATTCAGTACTAAAACTAAAAACAAACAAACAAAACAAAACAAAACAAAAAAAAATAACATATGTTGGGAAAAATATTCAACAAAACTTTATTAAACAGAAAAAAAATCAAGTGAAACTTTAAAACATATACAATTTAGTTGATTTAATTTAAAAGTATTATCCTTCTATTCCTAAATATGTTCAACTCTGTTTAATAAATTGCTTAAAAATATATTGACTATATTCACTGAAAAATTGATAAAAATGTTCATCACTCATTTATGCTGAGCTTTTTATTCTAGCCGAAATAAAACAAATAAGACTTTCTCCAGAAGAAAAAAATATTATCAGACATACTGTGAAAATGTCCTTGCTCTGTTAAACACAATTTGGGAAATATTTAAAAAAGAAAAAATTTAAAAGGGGGCTAATAATTCTGACTTCAACTGTATGTGCAGTCCCCACATATGAATAGATCACAACTAAAGCATGACCTACAATAAAGTCTTATTTTTCTGGTGTCAGCCTGTCACTGCTGCCTTTCTGTAAAACAGGATAAGGTTTTGATTCTACGTTCATGATGTAGTTATGAATCACACCGAATCTTCCATTCATTCATACTGGCTGCTTCTCGGCCTGGTGGTGTGAATCCAAGATGAATCTGTCTGTTAATCCTAATCTGTGTTGACAGGTGTGTTCAGCCGCTTGGCCTGGTGTTTGTGCCAGTCTCGCTCTGCCAGACTCTCACTCCTTTCTGCCTCATGCTGCATATGGGCTTTGGCTGGGCCAAGTTTGGCACTGAACCCACACTTATCCACAACTAAACCCAGATTAAAGGTCACAGGGGTCAAATTTACACAGCTCTTATGTGGCCTTTAATTAGTAAACCTTCAAAATGTTTTGTCGGAAAACCACTGGGACTGTAGACCAGTGACCAGACCAGTGTCTTTTTACTGGAGGAAGAGTTAGACTAGTGGTGTACTGTAAAATTATTATTATTATTATTAGTAGTAGTAGTAGTAGTAGTAGTAGTAGTTGTTGTAGTTGTTGTTGTACTATTACTACTACTACTACTACTAATAACAATAATAATAATAAGAAGAAGAAGAAGAAGAACAACAACATCTATTATTATTATTATTATTATTATTATTATTATTATTATTATTATTATTAGCAGTAATAGTAGCATTGGAATTTAAAAAAATTATTATTAAAAATTTGTGAATTGAAAATAAAATTAATGGGGCGACGCAGTGGCGCAATAGGTAGTGCTGTCACCTCACAGCAAGAAGGTCACTGGTTCAAGCCTCGCCTGGGTCAGTTGGCGTTTCTGTTGTTGTTCATTTTCTTTTTGGCTTAGTCCCTTTATAAATCTGGGGTCGCCACAGCGGAATGAACCGCCAACTTATCCAGCACATGTTTTATGCAGCGGATGCCCTTCCAGCCGCAACCCATCTCTGGGAAATATCCATACACACTCACTCACACTCACTCACTCACACTGCAATGACCTGCACCTCATGTCTTTGGGCTGTGGGGGAAACCGGAGCACCCGGAGGAACACCACGCGAACACAGGGAGAAACTCCACACAGAAACGCCAACTGACCCAGCCGAGTTGGTTTGAACCAGCGACCTTCTAGCTGTGAGGCGACAGCACTACCTACTGTGCCACTGCGTAGCCTTCCCCGAATTCATACAATTCGAAAAATAATGTGTAAGAAGTGAACTACTACTGACCTACTACTTCCGGTGAGATTCTGAAGTGTGTGTCAGATACACACTATGCTATCTATGATGCAACACGAGAGAATTCATGAATGGGAGTGTCATGTGATCATGACAAAATGACGGCTGTAGTTCCATTCATACTACTCGCATTTATACTGCATAGAACAAACTTTTCTAACGGTCGAGTAGTATGTTTAAATTCAAATGCGCTACCTACTGAGTAGTATGTGATTTCGGATGCAGCCGTAGGTACTCCAAAGCATAGTCGAAGTCACAAGTGAATGGTTGGGACAGGCAGCAAAACAACATAAACAATGAAACAAACAAAGGTCAAAACAGGCTGGACAAGGCAGTGAAAATGCCTAGAATTTCTCACTTACAGCTAACAAGACTCAGCAAAGAGTGTGTGAATGTGTTGTATTTATAGTACTAGTAATCAGTCCATCATGAGCTTCCAGCTGTGTATGTGTAATCAGGGGGAATCAGGAACTGGTGTGTGAGCGCAAAGACTTCTGAGATTTATAGTTCATTAAATTGGCAGATGTGTAGTTCTCCAGCGATCTGCACAGGCTAGATCGCTGGTGATCGTGACATCAATAATTAAGATGCACAATAATTATTAGTAAAATACCATTGCAGCTAGAAGTAATAGTAGTAATTTGAGTTGCAGCAACCACTCGTTTAATCAACATACTTTCAAATGACTGTGTTATTTATTTACTTCTGGATAGTTGCTATGCAAAATAGGTCATGAAATTAGCATATTATAATACAGAAAATGAAAAGTAAAAATGTTTCTGTTAACATTATATGCAAAGCTCCCTGTTTTTGAACACAAAACACACACACACACACACACACACACACACACACACACACACACACACACACACACACGCACACACACGCACACACACACACACACACACACACACACACACACACACACACACACACACACACACACACACAAACACACACACACACACTTTTCTACCTGCTTACGCATGTTTTCCTGATCTTTTTTGACTTCAGCTAATTATTTGCTTTCCCTCTGCTCTGCACCACCCTCAGATGCCAAATTACTACTTTTACAAGTCAATTAGCCATTTTTATTCCATTAAACAAATTATTTAAGGACGCTGTCTTTGAAGACGCTTTCAAGGTAATGTGTCACATTTGCAGACCTCTTTGATGTTCGCTCCTCCTCGATGGGAAAAAGGGGACGGTGTGTTTTTTTGGGAGCAGGCCTTGATCATGTTTGTTGGTTTTTCAGTCAGGCATTTTCTCTGCTGTGTCAACAAGCACTCGCTGCTTCTTAGCCACTCTACAAAACTTCAGCTTTCAAATGTCTTTGTAGCAGCTTTCAAAACAAGTGTTTCTTCTTTCTTGACAGTCGGAACATTTGAAGATTTGAATCAAACACAGGCTGATAAATTAAATGAGAAATTAAGTCTTTAAGCTGCTGCCACACACTCGACGTGCACTGATTATGGAAACAGCCTTTTTCTCTGTTGCTGTCAAAGAGACTTTTTTTGTTTCCTCTGTGGTTTTTGATTGCTTGTAATGATATTTTCATATCTTTAGCGTGCTGTCTCAGTGTCTTCAGTGTTATTTGAGCAATTTTAATGTAGGATTGTAATATTTATTCATATTTTGATTGACTTTCATTTTCAATTACTGTACGTTTTCAGTTGAGTTTTAGGACATTTCTTTTATTTAGTTTAGAGTTGTTTTTGACATTTTTATTAGTTCTTTTTTATAAAAAAAATATCTGTTTATATTTATTTCAGTTTTAGGTATAGTAAGCTTTGTTCTTTACAAATTTTTTATTTTAATTATCAACAAAAAAAAAACATTTTAATACTTTAAAAATTTTAGTTCTATAAATCCAACATTTTCAACTTTTTAAACTTTGATATTAAATATTTTTTTTTATACAAAAATGTAATAAAACTAATTTTGTTGACAAAAAACTTCAATGTTAAATATTCAAGATTTAAATGACTTAAATACTTAAATACTACTTAAATTTAAAATACATATATATATATATATATATATATATATAGTCGAAGTCAGAATTATTAGCCCCCCTGTTTATTTTTTCCCCAATTTCTGTTTAACGGAGAGAAGATTTTTTTCAACACATTTCTAAACATAATAGTTTTAATAACTCATTTCTAATAACTGATTTATTTTATCTTTGCATTGATGACAGTAAATAATATTTGACTAGATATTTTTCAAGACACTTCTATACAACTTAAAGGGCAATTTAAAGGTTTAACTAGGTTTATTAAGTTAAATAGGCTGGATAGGGTCATAAGGCAAGTTATTGTATAACGATGGTTTGTTCTGTAGACTATCAAAAAATATATATAGCTTAAAGGAGCTAATATTATTGACCCTAAAATGGGGTTTAAAAAAATTAAAAACTGCTTTTATTCTAGCCGAGATAAAACAAATAAGACTTTCTCCAGAAGAAAAAAATATTATCAGACATACTGTAAAAATTTGCTATCTCGGTTAAACATAATTCTAACTAATAACGGCTAATAATTCTGACTTGAACTGTATATATATATATATATATATATATATATATATATATATATATATATATATATATATATATATATATATATATATATATATATCAATCATACCAATCATAATATTAGTCATATTATATTATTTATTTTATATATATTTCTACAACAGCTCCGTCTGGTTCTCAAATTTGATTGGCTGATAGCCGTGCAATATTCTGCAATATCAGAACTCGTACAGCCTCTTCACCCTTCTGTATTACTCAGCACACACAGAGTGACAGCAGATCATAAAACTCACTACAGTTTGACGAATATTGCAGCTGTTAAACAATATAATGCAATTTTGCGGCATTTTTAGGTGAGAATGTAGTTCTTTAAATTGCATCTATGTATAAGGATAGTTTATGTAAGGATAGTGCCTATTTTAAATATTTATAATCTCAGAGATATAGCGCGTCGTTATCCATCAGCCTGTCAATCCCTTTTAATGCCTGTCAGTCCATTAATAAAGGGAGTAAGCCGAAAAGAAATTGAATGAATGAATGAATATAAATTTTGGTGAACTAGTTTTTGGACCGTTATCGTAACTTATTTTTTTAGATAAGCTCCAGATTTGGCTTCAGTACTGACTAATGTATATGCACAAATATAATATTGTATAGCTTCCTATTAAAAATATGATATTAAAGATAGATTTGTGAGGGGTGTACTTATATATGCTGAGCACTGTATAAATATATATCCTATGTATATCGTGGAGGGCCGGTGTCCTGCATATTTTAGTTCCAACCCCAATTAAACACACCAACCAGCTAAACAAGCTCTTTCTAGGTATAGAAACTTCCAGGCAAGTGTGTTGAAGGAAGTTGGAACTGTGCAGGACTGAGTTTGGACACCCGTGCTATATATAGAGTGAACAAATGATAGAACAATATAGCAAACAACTCACAGAACGATACAAACAATAGAATGAACAAACAGTTGTTCAATAGCCAGAGAGATAATGACTGCATTGCTCAACCTTCCTTTACTTTATCTGCTCATTTCTAAAGTTCTTCAACAACAAGTTCTACTCCAGCAAAAGATCTTCCACTCAGGAACTCATCCTACAGAAGCCGTGCTGCCTGGAGCAACAATTACGACTATATTTTCACCTGAAAAACCTGCCGCCACCCCGCGCGCAGTTCCTGAAGAGCCTGTATAAACAACAGGCAGCCGTGAGGGAGAGATCCGCATTGAGGAACACAGATGAGTGCCGATAGAGCAGACCTTGATGTGGCGCTGATGAAGGCGAGGATGAGAACATTCATCTTCAGCCCACAGTAATAATGACTCCCCGGAGAACACAGCTCTGCTCTGACCTTGGATACACATCTTCTGCCAGAGAAGAGCGGCTCTCCCTCGGGGACGACTTACCTAGTGTGTGTGGGCTTGCAGAGAAAGGGAAACCTTCGGAAACAGAAATAAAGTTGTTGTTGTTTTTGTTGATGCTGCTGGAGCTGTTTTGAGTGGCCTTTGTTCATAATCAACACATACAAATGGTATTAATATTAATGATGAATATTAATGATAAGGGTATTGATACTGTGCTACTGAATGTTAGGGAGTGATACGTGTATTGAGTCAGGTTTTGCAGTCCTGCAGTGGAATGATCAAAAAATTATTAAATAAATAAATCAGATTTGCATCTTCTGAGAAAATAGAAGTGCTTGTGAGGCAAAAAAGAAATGGTGTACAAGGTGCAAAGTTTTTGGGGAGTTATATGCTGCTCATTCAGCATTTTCGATGTCAAAAATAGTCTGTTTTTGTTGCTTGCCAAATATGAAACCAATGAAAAAATCATAAATGGTGAAAAACTAAATGTAATAAAAATTGCTTGTACAAATAAATGCTATAGTTAAAAGTACATAAATAATATATACCATATATATATATATATATATATATATATATATATATATATATATATATATATATATATATATATATATATATATATATATATATATATATATATATATATATATTCATTTTCATTCAGCTTAGTCCCTTTATTCTTCAGAAGTCGCCACAGCAGAATGAACCGCCAACTTATCCAGCACATGTTTTGCACAGCGGATGCCCTTCCACCTGCAACCCATCACTGGGAAACATCCATACACACTCATTCACACACATACACCATGGACAATTTAGCTTACCCAATTCACGCGCATGTTTTTAGACTTGTGGGGGAAACCAGAGCACCCCGAGAAAACCCACGCGAACAGGGGAGAACATGCAAACTTCACACAGAAATGCCAACTGCCCAGCGACCTTCCTGCTGTGAGGCGATTGTGCTATCCAGTGCACCACTGTGATGCCCTAAATTTATATGTTATAGAAAAATATCAAATATAAATTAAAAAAAAAGGAAAAATGAAGAGAAGCAAAAAAAAATAAATATATTATTTAGTTGAAATTTTGTAGGTTGTAATTTATTTTTGCAATATTTTGCTTGAATTTAATTGTATTATCTTTCAATTTCTAGATATGTTTGGTGTGTTTGGTGACTAAAATAATATTTTAATAAATATATCTATTTCTAATAAATCTGTTTTGTTTAAATGCACAAAAAATTGCATTCACTGAAAAAATATATTCACTGAAATGTATAAAAATATTCTTTTTCAAAATGGAGTGTTCATATGCTGAGCACTGTATAGTTTATTGATTTATTTGCACATTGATTTACAGTTTTCTGGAAAACTTGATTCTGATTGGTCAGTCATTGCATTCCTACAGCATTCCTGCTTTTCTTCTAATCCAAATATCTCACAATTCTTACATCCAGAAGCGTTTTATAGACATGAAAAAATGTATTGTTTTCAGAAATAATGAGTCTACTTTATGTGCTCTCAGATCTGCTGTAAACGCTTCTGCTGTAAACGCTGCTCTCTGAATCAATGTCTATCTCCCCTGCATCTGTGTTTGTGTTGCCGCTGAGAAAATTAGCTGTAGTGCACATAATGAAACTCCCCTTTTTATGCAAATCCTTCCCTCTTTCGCCACTCCCGTACACTCCCATACACTCCCATACACTCCCATACTTTTTCACATTAGATTTCCCAAGGGTTTCATGGCCCTTTAAGGAAAAACACTTAATTTTCACTCATTATTTCTGAAAACAAGACAATCATTTTTACTTGTCTTGAAAATTGACATTTTTTTTAATGTGTGGTTTTAATTGATGGCTGGTTCGAGTCCCAGCTGGGTCAATTGGCTTTTCTGTGTAGAGTTTGCATGTTCTCGCTGTGTTGGCGTGGGTTTCCTTCAGGTGCTCCGGTTTCTCCCACAGTCCAAAGACATCTGCTATAGGTGAATTGAATGAACTAAATTGGCTGTAGTGTGAGTGTGTGTGTGTGATTGTGAGAGTGTATGGGCTGGAAGGGAGTCTGCTGCGTAAAACATATGCTGGAATAGTTGGCGGTGCTTTCTGATGTGGAGACCCCTGATAAATAGGAGACTATGCTGAAGGAAAATGAATGAATGAATATTTTCAATCACTTGTTTCTCATGCAATACTGGTGGAAACCCAGCTATTCTGTCTGTCTGTAGTCCCAGCGTTCATCTCTTCATTCTGTTGGCCCTTCATTAATGCGGGCAGGAGGATTATGACTATAGAAGACAAGAAGAGTGATGAGCTGCCAAAGAGTCAGACTGTGGGTGGCAAAGACTGGTCACTACGCTTCTGTTATCTCATATAAATGATTACCCTTCTATTTTCATCACTGCTGCCATTTATCTGAGAGATGAGAGATGTTTTCACAGAGCCTTTCTTTATAGGGAAGGACAGAATGATGAAATTTAGAACGACAAAGTGTAAAACACAACACAATTAAACGCTGCAGTTTAAACGGTGGCTGAGACATTCACATGCACTAGGAGTTTAATACAAGCACCTGGAAGAAAAAGTACAAATTTTCAAGGGATAGTTCAACCAAAATGTAAAATTGTATCATAATTTACTTATTTTCAACGATTAAGATTTTTTTCTTCTATCAAACATGAAATAAGCTATTTTTTGAGAAAACCTGTAACCATTGACTTCCAAAGTATTTGTTTTTCCCATGGAAGTCAATGGTTACAGGTTTTCTGCTTTCTCAAAAAAATAGCTTATTTCATGTTCAACCTTCTTACAAAATATCTTTTGTGTTTTTGTGAAAAAGGAAACTCATAAAGGTTTGGAACCACTTGAGGGGGAGTAAATAATGTGTACATTTTCACTTTTGGGCAAACTATTCCTTTCACTCAAAAAAAAAAAGAAAAGAAAAAAAGTATAGTAACAATATTTTAACCATGGGAATCTCCCTGATTTAGCATCTTGGAAAGCTCAATGAAGGGTAAGGCCCAATCACAATTCTATTTTTGTACAACACCCCTACCCCTTCACGGGAATGCACAAAACGAGGGGTAGGGGTAAGGGAAAGGGCTTAGGGCTAGAATTGGGATTGGGCCTAAATTTAGGCCATTCTTTGAGATTTCATCACCATCAGGCAGCTATTTTCAAGATATCCTACTACTGCTTTAGTCTGTTAAAACAAGGGTGGGATAAAATCCCCCAACCTTATTTTCAGTTGATTAGTAATTAAACCTGACAGCAGTTTCATCACAAATTTTGCCTCGTTGCAAGATTTTAGCTTAACAAAAGATTGACAAATGTGTTAGAACAGTGGTTCTCAAACTTTTTTCACCAAGTACCACCTCAGAAAAAAATAGTTTATCTAAGTACCACCTAGGCATGTTTTTAAGGTAAACCGTGGTTTGGAAAAATCAAGGTTTTAAAACCGCCAAAATTTTCTGTAATACATTTCCTAAGGTGTGTAAGATTTTTTATTTACATTTTTTTAGAACAACAGTATCTCCAGCAGAAAAAATATCCAAAGATTTAAATTGTAAACAAATCTGTGTTTTTGAAACTAATGAAGACAGCAGAAGTCAATGATTCATTTGAATGATTTAGTCTGGCATGTTTACTGCTCCAAAATATAATAAATCTTTAAAAAAATAAAATATATTGTGTTCAAATGGGAAAAAAAGTTTTTGTTTTTGACATTTAAAAGGAATATTTTTTAGAGCAGTGAGCACAATACAGTGAAACTGTGATATTTTTATCCAAGGTTATCATACCGTCAGAATCTTATACCGGCCCACGCCTAGTACCACCATAATAACCAGTATAGAAATACAGAAGCATAGTTGGGCTAATTAAGTATGGAATAAAATCACTGTCATTAATATTTCGTGCGTAAAAAAAATTCACGCATCTGTAATTATAAAATCGTAAAGGAAAACGGAGCGTACTCGTAATTTTACGAGGCTACAATTCCAAAATCTGCGATTAGAACACACACAGATCCGACATTTTGTTTTTCTGTTTGTTTATGACTGATAAATTTACGATGGGTGTACTTTACACACACGACTTACAGTTTCTCCACGGACACGAAGTCCTGATTACGAGTACGAATCAAACAGCGAGACTTTACTGTCAAAATTACGTCACCGCTTCCACAGGCATTAATAAACAAGCGAGAGTCATCGATCATAACGGCGCGCCTGCTGGACGTTCGAGCTTACACACACCGTCTCAGATAAGATTTCTGTTATTCCCTCTTTGAGAAATGTCCGTCATGAGCTGTAATAAAGGTTGAGACTCAATGAGGTCCTATTTCGCTGTGTTTCTCGGACATTTTACTGAATCAAAATTAAGAACGGGCCGAGGATAGAGAGCTAACATAATGTAAGTTAACATTACAGGCAGCGAGCGCAGAGTCTCTCAGTGAATCACTTAACTATAACATGACATATGTTGATTAAGTCACCTATTTTAACTGTTTAAATATCACTCAAATACTCTAAGATCACCAGAGAACACAAATTAAATTAGACAGATTTATCCAGTATAGGTAGATAAAACAAAGAAACGTTTTACTCTTATCAATTAATTAACTTTAAATAAACCAGAATAAGCAAAATATAATGTGGTAATTAAATAATCACCAATATAGAACAAACACACACGGAAAGAGAGAAACACACCGAATAGTATACGGCTAAATAGTAATATAAATGTTTATGGTAATAGTTTATTAATTATAGTAATACAATATAATGTAACTAATAGTTTAATCAAGTAATATAACAAACAGATAATAACAAATAACATAACAAACATTTATATCAATAGTTACTAATACCTTACTTTGTACAAATTTAAAGATAATATATATATATACATATCTGATCATATCATCTCCTCTCCATACATCAATGAGGGGCTTAATTATTCAGCTTTCAGATGACATACAGGTCTGTTTCAAATGATTGCCCCTCATGTCTGGTTTTGTGGTCCGGGGTCACATATTTAACATTTATTTATTTTGATTCATAGTCTCATAAATGTTTAACGTTACAAACTTCTGGTAAGCACAACCCCTCAAATATTTAAATTGACTTTTGCTGATATCTTCTTTACAAAATAGATCAATATTCGATCTGGCTTTAAAAAAGGTGACTTAATCAACAGATGTCCTGTTATAGTTAAACACCGTTAAGTGATTCACTGAGAGACTCTGCGCTCGCTGCCTGTAACGTTAACTTACATTATGCTAGCTCTCTATCCTCGGCCCGTTCTTAATTTTGATTCAGTAAAATGTCCAAGAAACACAGCGAAATAGGACCTCATTGAGTCTCAACCTTTATTACAGCTCATGACGGACATTTCTCAAAGAGGGAATAACAGAAATCTTATCTGAGACGGTGTGTGTGAGCTCGAACGTCCAGCAGGCGCGCCGTTATGATCGATGACTCTCGCTTGTTTATTAATGCCTGTGGAAGCGGTGACGTAATTTTGACAGTGAAGTCTCGCTGTTTGATTCGTACTCGTAATCAGGACTTCGTGTCCGTGGAGAAACTGTAAGTCGTGTTTGTAAAGTACACCCATCGTAAATGTATCAGTCATAAACAAACAGAAAAACAAAATGTCGAATCTGTGTCTGTTCTAATCGCAGATTTTGGAATTGTAGCCTCGTAAAATTACGAGTACGCTCCGTTTTCCTTTACGATTTTATAATTACGGATGCGTGAATTTTTTTTACGCACGAAATATTAATGACAGTGATTTTATTCCATAATTAAGCAGCTACAGCTCTGCACCACTCAAAAATGAGGCAAATCAATTCTGATTATTAAGAATATGTATAATTGTCAGCCACTTTAAACATTATAAAAAGTTTGAACATTAACTGTGCTTGCAAGTAAAAAAACAAAGCAAAAAACTTCAATGTTTAAATAAAATGCGCTTTTAAAAGTTCATTAAAATGGCACTGTTCTCAAAAAGTACAAAGAAAACTGTTATACAAGTTGTAGTATTCATGTATAGTAGCCAGTACTATGTGTGTCAGAAAAGCTAGTGATTAAACTAATTCATACATGTGGCATTTCTGTGATTTGTTTAAGTAAACCGCAAAGTTTGCGTTAACTACGTACCGACCATTGTTTTCAAGCAGACTTAGGTACCGGGAACAGACCAGTGTAATTGTAGCTTCACGGAACAGCCAATGCTGATCACATCAGTGTTTTATCTGCGTCAAAGGCTTAAAAGTGTGTTCATTTTATTCTTTTATTATTCAGTGATTCCTCCGGGTACCATGAGAACGAAGCCGGAGTACCACTAGTGGTACGTGTACCACAGTTTGAGAACAGTTAGAACATATCTGATAGGAAAAAAGGGAGGGCGGGGAATAAAGCTGAAAAGCTCGAACCATTTACTTCCATAATAAAAATACACATCCATAATATATTTTCCTATGGAATCAATGGTTACAGGTTTTTAGCTTTCTTTATGATGTCTTTTTTTTGCGTTCAAGTGAAAAAGAAAACTCATAAAGGTTTGGAACCACTTTAGGGTGAGTAAATAATGTGTACATTTTCACTTTTGGGTGAATTATGCCTTTCAAAAAAAAAGTGTAGCAACAATCTTTTACCCATAAATTCAGCATGGAAATCTTCTGGATTTAGCATTATGGAAAGCTGAATAAAGGGCACATTTTGGCTATTTTTATAACTGAAGTCTTTGAGATTTCATCACCCTCAGGCAGCTATTTTTAAGACATGCAACTACTGCTTCAGTCTGTTAAAATAAGGGTAGAATAAAATCCCCCAAACTTCTATTGAGCTTATCATTAATTTAATCTGACAGCAGTTGCATCACAAATTTTGCCTTATTACCAAATTTTGGCTTAACAAAAATAGATTTGTACATTTGAGATTTACAAAATGTACTCACCAGCCACTTTATTAGGTACACCTGTCCAACTGCTCGTTAACGCAAATTTCTAATCAGCCAATCACATGGCAGCAACTCAATGCATTTAGGCATGTAGACATGGTCAAGACGATCTGCTGCAGTTCAAACTGATCAAAAAAGATGATTTAAGTAGCTTTGAATGTTTGATTTTGCCAGACAGGGTGGTCTGAGTATTTCAGAAACTGCTGATCTACTGGGATTTTCACGCACAACCATTTCTAGGGTGTACAGAGAATGGTCCGAAAAGGAGAAAATATCCAGTGAGCGGCAGTTCTGTGGGCACAAATGCCTTGTTGATGCCAGAGGTCAGAGGAGAATGGCCAGACTGGTTCCAGCTGATAGAAAGGCAATAGTAACTCAAATATCCACTCGTTAAAACCGAGGTCTGCAGAAGAGCATCTCTGAATGTACAACACATCCAACCTTGGGGCGATGGGCGACCAAAATTAGACAATAGAAGATTGGAGAACGTTACCTGGTCTGATGAGTCTCAATTTCTGCTGCGACATTCGGATTGTAGGGTCAGAATTTGACGTCAGTAACATGAAAGCATGGATCCATCCTGCCCTGAATCAATGGTTCAGACTGGTGGTGGTGGTGTAATGGTGTGGGGGATATTTTCTTGGCACACTTTGGGCCCATTAGTACCAACTGAGCATCGTGTCGACGCCACAGCCTACCTGAGTATTGTTGCTGACCATGTCCATCCCTTTATGATCACAGTGTACCCATGTTCTTATGGCTACTTCCAGCAGGATAACGCACCTTGTCATAAAGCGCAAATCATCTCAGACTTTTGTCTTGAACATGATAATGAGTTTCCTGTACTCATATGGCTTTCACAGTCACCAGAACTCAATCCAATAGAGCACCTTCGATGTGGTGGAACGGGAGATTCACATCATGGATGTGCAGCCGACAAATCTGCAGCAGCTGCGTGATGCTATCATATCAATATGGACCAAAATCTCTAAGGAATATTTCCAGTATCTTGTTGAATCAATGACAAGAAGGATTAAGGCAGTTCTGAAGGCAAAAGTGGGTCCAACCCAGTACTAGTAAGGTGTACCTAATAAAGTGGCCGGTCAGTGTATATAATAGAAAAAGAAAAGGGAGGGTGGGAGATGCATGCATGCAACAAAATGAGATGTTTTTTGCCCCTCAAAATTGAACCAGTGAGAATAACTCATCTGAACTCACTCTTCAGGCATCACCTCAGTATAATGCATGATGGCCTTCTCTAAATATCCATTATGTAATATCCATCCCATTCTCTGTGTCCTCGAGCATAGAGAGACAGAGAAAGTTTGATCAGAACTGAACGGTAATGTGTTTTGTGACATGACGTGTAATTGATTATGACTGTGGTAAGTTTTAGATGGGATGTTGGCTTTTTTGTAAGGGAGTGACGAGGCTTTTTTGAGACACAATCTCTGCCTACATAAAGCATTTCTAGCCATATGAAGCCATCGTACCCTGCCTGACATATGTTATTATAAAATAAGATTACAGATGTGCAATGAAATTATCCACATATGGTGCGAAGGGCAATGCAAACACACGATGATACAATGTCTAGAGAGGGAGTGCGCAAATAATTCTTATGACAGTTTAATGCATGCAAACATCTGTCAGTGCCACATCTGGAGCAGGTGGCATTACCCAGGACAGAAACACTCTTACGCTGATAAGCACAGAGGCTTGTGTTTGGGGTTTGATATTTTTGGTGTTTTGTTGTATACACAAGAGCTTACGATGCAGTAGATAACAGACAGAATCCTGATGCCTTCTCCAGTCAGAGCTTTTCAAATCTAAACTACATACATCTTTCATTCTGAGCATGGCCTTTAAAGTCTCATTTAAATCAGTATGAGTGTTTTGTGTGGTATCTGTGCGTCCATTCATTCATTTTTTATTCATTCATTCATCCTTCTTTCATCCCTGCCTCCCATCCATCTATTCATCCATTCATCCATCTGTCCATTCGTCCTTCCTTCTTTCCTTCCTTCCTTCCTTCCTTCCTTCTTTAATGTCAACTTTCCTTCCGTCCATCAATCCAACCTTTCTTTATCCCTTAATTCTACCACTCATTTATTCTTTCTTTTCTTCTTTCTTTCATTTCTTCCTTCCATCCATCCATCCATCCATTTATTCTTCCTTCCTTCCTTCCTTCCTTCCTTCCTTCCTTCCTTCCAAAATTATACTATTCATTCCTTTCTTCTTTCCATCTAACCTTCATTCATTCATTCATTCATTCATTCATTCAATCATTCCTCCATTCAATCATCTATCCATCCACCCATCCATCCATCCATCCATCCATCTATCCATCCATTTATTCTTCCTTCCTTCCTTCCTTCCTTCCTTCCTTCCAAAATTATACTATTCATTCCTTTCTTCTTTCCATCCAACTTTCATTCATTCATTCATTCATTCATTCATTCATTCATTCATTCAATCATTCCTCCATTCAATCATCTATCCATCCACCCATCCATCCATCCATCCATCCATTCATCCATCCATTCTTCCCTTCCTCCTTTATTCCTTCCTTCATAATTTTACCATTCCTTCCCTCCTTCTATCCATCCATCCTTCCTCCCTCCCCTCCCTCCCTCTTTCGATTCCATCCATCCTTCCTTCCTTCCTTCCTTCCTTCCTTCCTTCCATCCGTCTGTCCGTCCATCCACACTTCCTTCCTTCCTTCCTTCCTTCCTTCCTTCCTTCCTTCCTTCCATGCTTCCTTCCTTCCTTCTTTCCTTCTGTCTGTCTTTCCTTCCGTCCTTCTCTCCTTCCTTCCTTCCTTCTGTCCGTCCGTCTTGCTTCCTTCCTTTCATCCATCCATCCATCCATCCATCCATCCAATCTTCATTTCATCCATCTATATTTTTTTCCATCTTTTCTTCCATCCATCCATCCATCCATCAATTTTTCCATCCATTCGTCAATCAATTTATTCTTCATTTTTTCCTTCTTTACGTCATAATTCTTCTTCCTTCTTTACCATAATTCTACTATTCATTCCTTCCTTTCTCACATCCAACCATCCATGTATCTTTCCTTTCTTTCTTCTATCCATCCAACCTTCCATCCATCCAACCTTCCTTTCTTCCATACATCCATCCATTTATTTTGCTCCCTTTCTTCCATCCATCCATCCACCCATCCATCCATCAATCCTTACTTCCATCCATCAATTTATCATCCATTCATCAATGTATCATCTATTCATCCATCCATCCATTTATTTTTCTTTCTTTCCTTCCTTCCTTCTAAATTTTTTCCTTCTATAATTCTATCTTTCATTCCTTCCTTTCTCACATCCAGCCTTCCTTCCTTCCTTACATCAATCCATAAATGTATCCCACCTTCCTTTATTTCTTACTTTCTTCCATCCATCCATACATACGTTTTTTGGTTGATAAATGCCTGTAAATCTTCAAACTTTAAAACAAGGCTCATGTTGGAAGTTAGTCTAAATGAATCTTGCTTTTCTTTAACATATCAGTGCACAAAAGGTTATTTGGCATTCTGCTGTTATTCTAAAAAATATGTCAACATGGGAAATGAATTAGCTTCAAACAACTTTATAAGGTCTTTACGTTTTAGTGTGATGAAAAATGCAGTAAGAAGAAGGAGACCATCTGTGTTTCCCGAATGCCTTCATACCCGAGTGCCATTTAAACTAAACACTTTTTATAACTTTATGATGAAGCGGGCAGATGCTAAACTATTTGCTTTGCTATTACGATTGTTGTTCTTCGATCTAGGCTACATGTGAGTTGATACTGACAGGTGTCATAGTCCCTAGATTCAGTTGCATGGCCACACAAAATGCGCGGACAGCTGTCAAGTCTTTAATCAGTGGAAACTAACTCTACCACCACTCCAGCGCACATAAACAAGCACATACTCACCCAGAGACACCCGCTTTCCCCCCCGAATCCCCTATGGAGCCTCTGACAGCTCTGCCTTGAGCTTGTAATCCATCTCTGGGAGCCACAACACCCAGTGCAATTATTCTTTCTTGCTGACTTTACCTGGAAAACATAATTGAAAGAAGCTGTTTTTTTTTTATTCGTACCACTTAAGGTAAATCTGTAAAGAGGAAAATGCGAGCCAGTTTCCTGATGTTATAATGACACAAGAAATTAATAGATTGTCAAGGGAGAAGGAAAAAATAATAATTAAGTTGGAAACTGGGGAACTGTGTTGATTACTCTTTACAAACTTACTCGAGTTAACTTTTGTAATGACATGCTAATGGAGCAGTTAACATGCATGCAAAAAGAAGAGATATATTGTGTTGCTGTAACTATAAAGTGGTTTATTAAAGGTTAAATAGGTCAGGAGTCCCAAACTTTTCAACCTGCGACCGTTAAAATAACAATGCCAGTAACTCGCGACCCCTAATATCTGGCAGCTAGCTCTCTGCAATGCTCACATGGTCGCCCACTGAATCTAAGCAGGGCTGCGGCTGGTCTGTACCTGGATGGAAGAACACATGGGAAAGCTAGGTTGCTACTGGAAGTGGTGTTAGTGAGACCAGCAGGGGGTGCTCAACCTGCGATCTGTGTGGGTCCTAACGCCCCAGTATAGTGAAGGGACTCTATACTGTCAGTGAGTGCTGTCTTTTAGATGAGACATTAAACTGAGGTCCTGACTCTCTGTGGTTGTAAATAATCCCAGGATTATTGCAGAGTAAATAAAATCGGAGACCTCCAGCATTGTCTTACTGAATGACACACAACCAGAGCGAAACTGCTGCACATTAGCATTACAGAATGACTCTTTCTGCATTATCTTGAGGATTAAAGGTATTTATTTCATGTGTCGTCCAACTCCGTAGTGTATGAGTGTGTGTATGTGAGAGTGTATGGATATTTCCCAGTACAGGATCACAGCTGGAAGGGCATTCACTGTGAAAAACATATGCTGGATAAGTTGGCAGTTCATTCTGCTGATGAATTAAGGGACTAAGCCAAAGGAAAATGAATGAATGAATGTCCTGCCATGTGCTGTTGCATATTGCAATTATTTCATTGCAGTGCTTTCAATGTCCCCAACTTCAGAAAACCTCTGCAGAACTCGGCAGTTAGGTCCATTTCTTTTTATTTTCATCAGCCTTTCCTTTTCTCCTCGTTCTTGCCCTTATATCTATCCTAACCTTTCTTTGTCCGGCCTTTTTTTCCGTCCACAGAGGTTTGGAGCCCTTTAAAGGGTCGGTCAGATTTGGAGGGGGAAGGCCATTAAACAGTTTTTCCATCTCTTTTCTCTGTGTGGCAGTCCTAGTGTGTGATGTTGTCCCACGATGACTCCATTGTGCCTCATTGACAAAGTTGCTGTCAGTCATTGGTAGGTGAACAGGAGAATCTATGAGTGAATGAGTGAGTACCAGAGCCAGTAATGAGGAGACGCTCTGCAGTCAGATCTTTAATCATGTGGATAAACAACCAACGGGATAGCTGGGGTCTGTAATATTTCAATATATTGTGCAAAATGTTTTCTGAGGTCACAGCTAAAATGTGTGATAGAGTTTCATCCAAATAAACAGGGTTTTTGTTTTAAGTCTTAGGAATTAATCTTGCAAGACTTACTTTAGCTCAGACTCATGGTAAAAACTAGAAAACTAGGTGCTGGATCAAATTTCAGAGGTTCCAGATGCGGCTTGTTCCGGCACAAATTAAGCCCTGCTAACAACCACATAAAAATAACATGGTAACCAGTCTAAAAACTCTAGTAACAGTAATAGATATTAGTAAGCAGTTTATAAATACAGCTGCAAATGCTCTATTCTTATGTTATAAGCATAAATGAATAAATACAAAAATCAAATTTGTTAGCCCTACTATGATTTTTTTGTTCTTTTATTCTTTTAAATATTTCTCAAGTGATGTTTACCAGAGCAAGGAAATTTTGACAGTTTCTGTTTCTTATTTTTTTTCTTTTTTTTTTAATCGGGAGAAAGTCCTGTTTCTTTTAGCTTGGCTGGAAAAAAGTATATATAAATTTATATATATATATTTTAGGGTCACTATTATTAGTCTCCTCAAAAGAAAAAAAAAAAATAAATAAATAAATAAGTGGAATTAAAGCAGAATTTATTTTTTCAAAATATTTTAAGGTCACTTTTTTTTGCCTCCTTAAAAATAAAATAAAATGCAATTTAAATAAATAAATAAATAAATAAATCAATCAATAAATAAATAAATAAATAAATAAATAAATAAATAAATAAATAAATAAATAAATAAATAAATAAATAAATAAAGTGATGTTTACCAGAGCAAGGACATTTTGACAGTTTTTTTTCTTATTTTTTCTTTTTTTTTATCTGGAGAAAGTCCTGTTTCTTTTAGCTTGGCTGGAAAAAAAGCTTCTTTTTTATTTATTTTTAGGGTCACTATTATTAGTCTCC
Source organism: Danio aesculapii (assembly GCF_903798145.1). Taxonomy (NCBI): domain Eukaryota; kingdom Metazoa; phylum Chordata; class Actinopteri; order Cypriniformes; family Danionidae; genus Danio; species Danio aesculapii. Next base: position 54,680,136 of record NC_079435.1, on the reverse strand, counting down.
TTAAAAAATAATAATAATAATAATAAATAAATAAATAAATAAATAGATGGAATTAAACAAAAAAAAATTCTAAATATTTTAAGGTCACTATTTATTAGCCTCCTAAAATAAAATAAAATAAAATAAAATAAAATAAAATAAAATAAAATAAAATAAAATAAAATAAAATAAAATAAAATAAAATAAAATAAAATAAAATAAAATAAAATAAAATAAAAGTAATTTTCAAAAATATTTTTTAAGGTCACTATCATTAGCCTCCTTAAAAATAAAATAAAACGCAGTTTTATTAATGATTTAATGACTGAATGAATTAATTAATTAATAAAGTGATGTTTACTAGAGCAAGGACATTTTGATAATTTTTTTCTATAATATTTTTTTTCATCCGGAATCTTGTTTCTTTTAGTTTGGTTGGAATATAGACAAATTTACATTTTTCTTTTCTCAAAAATATTGTTTTCAAGGCCACTATTATAAGTCCCCTTAAAAAAATCAATTAAATTAAATTCAATTCAATTCAATTCAATTCAATTCAATTCAATTCAAAAGTTTCCTAGTTAACATAGTTAAGCCTTTAAATAGTACTTTAAGCTTAATACTAGCATCTTCCAAAGTAACTAGTAAATATTATGTACTGTCATCATAGCAAAGAAAAAAAAGAGAAATCAGTTATTAGAAATCAATCATTAGAAATCATTAAAACCGTTATGTTTATAAAAGCTTTCTCTATATTTGGAGGAAGCATTTTTGTACTCGTCAGAATACTTTGTGAGGTGTAAAGTAGTGCATTATGCAAGGAAGTGGTATAAATAAAGCAGCTGGCACACTCAGACACATGAAGTCGTTCCAGCCCCAGTGATTGTTTAGGATTAATGGTGCAGTCTCCAGTGCATGCTTTCTATGGAAACTCAAGTAGTCGGAGACAGGCCCTTGTGTGCGGCTGTTAGTAGAGTAGACAGGAACACCAGAGCAGGGTGATGAATGGCCCAGCGCCGGCTCACAATCTGCTCTGACAGTGGCTCTCATCGCCTGTGTTAGTCAGCGAGCATGCATGTGTGTAAGAAACAGAGATATTAAGATTGTGAATAGCAAAGGTTTCCAGCACACTGTCTGTTGTTTTTTGTGCGGCACGATGGCTTAGCTGTTAGCACTGTCCTCTCAAAGCAAGGTCGCTGGTTCGAGTCCCGGCTGGGCCAGTTGACATTTCTGTGTGGAGTTTGCATGTTCTCCCAGTGTTCACGTGGGTTTCCTCCGAGTGCTCTGGTTTCCCCCACAGTTCAAAGACATGCGCTATAAGGGATGAGTTATGAATTGGATGAACCAAATTGGCCAAAGTGTGTAAATGTGAGAGTGTATGGGTCATCCTAGGTGCTGTTTAACGGAGAGAAGATTTTTTTAAACACATTTTAATAAAAATAAATAAATAAAATTAACAAATAAACACAAAAATAAATAAACAAATATAACAAATAAACAATTAACCAAATAAATAACGTAAAATAAATAAATAAATAAACACCAAAATAAATAAACAAATAATAAAACAAAAAAATTAACATAATCAATAAATAAAAAAACACTAAAATAAGTAAACAAATAAATAAAACAAATGAACAATTATCAAATAAATAAATGAATAAAATAAACAAATAAGCAAAAAACAATTAACCAAATAAATAAAATAAAGTAAAATAAAAAACATCAAAATAAATAAACAAATACATAAAACAAGTAAACAATTAAAGTAATAAACAATTAAACAAATAAATAAACAAATAACACTAAAATAAATAAACAAATAAAAAAACAATTAACAAATTAAATTAATAAGTTAATAAATTAAATTAAATTAATAAGCACCAAAATATATAAACAAATAAATAAAACAAATAGTTAATTAACCAAACAAACAAACAAATAAATAAATAAATAAATAAATAAATAAATAAATAAATAAATAAATAAATAAATAAATAAATAAATAGTTTTTTATTCCAGATGGACTAAAACAAATGATAATACTTTCTTCTGAAGAAAAAAATATTAAGAATATTGTGAAAATGTCCTTGCTTCATTATAAATACCTTGGGGAATATTTGAAAACGAATAAATATGTTAAACATTTTCCCTTCAGCTGTTTATTGCAATTCTAAGAAACACTCATCATTTTAAGGGAAAGGTCTCACTTATTAGACTCAGTGTGTGTCACATTTCTGCCTTTATTTACTTTGTATGCTTGTTCACATTTACAATTCTAAGAAAAGCACTCAAAAGTGTTGAATATAAAGTCAGAATTTGTAAGAAAGCCTATTAACTCACAACTGCTGTTAATGTCTCACAATTCTGACTTTCTTTCTGAGAGTTCAGGCAGAGTATGTGCCCCATGCTGTCCTGACATTATTTTTCTGAGAATTAGGAAGAAAAAAATCAGTATTGTAAGATAAAATGTCAAAATTACCAAAATTGTTGAAGAAGATTTGTATGGCTCTTTTTCATCAAATTAAAATGAATGAATGGGACTATGAGACATGAAGTATAAAAGTAGTCAGAGCATTATATTTCAAGTCTTTCTGAGTCAAATAATAGCTTTTGTGTGTGTGGAATATAGGTTAAAAATTTCACTGAAAATTATCCCAGTTTTCCATGGCATTATCACAAAAGTAGCAATAACTGATGGCTGATGAATTGCACTTTTGAGTCAAACACATCAATGAATCACTGATGCAGTTTACAATACCGCTCTGGATGATTCATTCATTAATATAACTCAAGAATGAAACATTTTATAAGGCACAGAAGCCCTATAAAGGTAGTCCTTGCATTATATTTCAAGCATTAAAGCCTAACAATAGCTCCAAGTGAGAAAAAGCCTAACGTTTTTGGTTTGTAAAATCATATCCATTCTGAAGTGTTCATGAGACACAAGCTATGTTTCTATCCACCTATTTTTATGCACATTTCGGATATGCGTATAAAAACGGTTAATACAATTTTTTATTCGATTAGAAAAGATGCATATAGACTACGGTAAAAACACTTTTACCGAACAAATTCCAGAATGTGCATTAAAAAAGTCATATGATTTTGTTATAAGAGATCATGTGATGATAAAAATGTTTGTGAACGAGCAAATCAGCAAGTCGTAAAACATTTGAGAGGTTGTTTTGGTCATTCTGAAATGCCTTAATCATTTCAATATTAGTGTTATTATATTATTAATTGCCTTCAGAACTGTCTAGAGCATTTGTTCTCTGTGTATCATGCCTTCAAACACCACCATGCATTCCTTGCGTGTTGTCTTCTGAGGTGTAATTCGTTTATTAAAAAAAAGAAAAGATTCACGCAGCTTCTACTGCAGCAAATTCCGTTTTTACTGTTGATATTTGGCATCAGCAAATCAGGAAGTGACGATTTTGCTCTCTTTGACTCAGTGGATGGAAATACTGCTTTATTTGCACGTCTTTTATGATAATTAGCATATTTGGATGGAGCCATAGCTAATGATGCATAAAGGATTTTCTTTTCTTTTGTCTTGTGAATCTTTTACTTTTTTCAAATTAGATTATTACGTTTCTTGGCTGGATCTAACAAATTCAGTCTTACTCACAGATTAATTTAATTCAGACTCTTTTGCTTTGATAATATTCAGAAGACCTGGAATATACAGTTAAAGTCAAAATTATTAGCCCTCCTGTGATTAATTTTTTTTTTTTTTTTTTTAAATATTTCCTAAATAATGTGTAACAGAGCAAGGAATTTTTCACAGTATTTCCTATAATATTTTTTTTTCTGAAGAAGAAGGTCTTATTTGTTTTATTTCGGCTAGAATTTTTTTTTTTTTAGTTTAAAGTCAATAATTATTAGCCCCTTTAAGTAATACTTTTTTTTCAACCCAAGATTGTTCTGAAAGCTTACCCCTATATACATTTCTGGAGTGCACCAAATACGTTCCAGGAGCTACGTTTTTTTTGTAGTTTTTGTTTTTGCAAATCCACCTAAGGCTGCTGTGTGCACTTTTTCAGATCACAAATTTCTCCTGTGAGTGCCATTCGCACCTGCTGTTCTCACGTAAATCCACCATAGGCCACTGTTGACTGACTGACTGACTGACGATCGATCGACTGACCCTCCCTCCTCCTTCCTTAAACCCAACCAATAGTGTTTTCAAAAGCATCAATTGACCAGCTCCCACCCACTTCTCTAAACCCAATCAACAGTTTTTTAAAAGCAATCCAGAAAAACAAACGCCATTGCCTGATTTTTACCATGTTTTCATATTTACCACTTTCTCACCCTGTTATTTACTTGTTTATTTTATTTTTTGGCTTCTATTTCTGTCTTACCTGATTTCTAGAACAGTTTTTTTCCGAACCCTGTCTTTGCAGTCAACTCCGCTCTGCGTCTCAAATCCTCTGACGATGAGCTTCTAGACAAACTGGTAACAGCGAAAAGGCTGTCTAACATGGGTAACCAGTCCGCTGGTAAGCGCGAAAAGAAACCGCTTTGGATTTAAAGATGAAATGCAGCCATACGTTCCTCTGGCTAGATCACTTGTAATCTCCAAAGGGCTACATTTTAAGAATAAGCCTATGTTGTTGTTACTGCAGTGGTGGATTTAGGCATGGGCAACATGGGCAATATCTACTCATTTGAAAAGAGTTTTGAACTCAGTGTTGAAGTTAATGAGTTAATCAAATACTTCATTACTTCAACTTAAGTGAAGTTTCATAAACTAATTTCGAGAGGAGCACGTGATATGATTGAGCACGTCTGGCCACTCATCTGTAATAATCCAATCAGAGTGATCCTAGTTTACTATAAATGGATCATTTTCTCCCTACTGTTCTATCTTCGTTTGGAAGAATCCCCCCTTCCACCCCATCTCCTCCTTTTCCTCCCTTTTCTAAAGGGGGAGCTCTCGAGACCTACCTGATCTCGGATCTCCTGATATGCTTATCGACCGGGCGGGAGCCCTGGGCTCAAATATATCCGAGCTCAGTGTTCTCTCCTGGGACAGCATGCCAAACCTGCTTTAAACACCAAGCATATCTAAGTGGGAACTCTTGAAATGGAGTAAGTTCACAGTACTCATATGGATTAGTTTTATTAACTCAGACGGTTTGAAGCAATCGTTTTCCTCAACAGTTTGACTTGCCTTAACTTATTGGGTTTTACAGTACTCAGTTGGTTTGAGTTCTCTTCATTCATTGGGTTTTACTGTGCTCAAATTGCTTCGTTTACTTATATGGATTAAGTTCACAGTACTCATTAGGATTAGTTTTTGAACTTAAATGGTTTGTTGTAATCGGTTTCCTCAAATGGTTTGTTACCTTACTTTTTGGGTTTTATAGTGTAGAGCGCCAGTTAAGCTTGCGACGGTCCTGGTCTACAGAACAAACTATTGTTATACAATGATTTGCCTAATTACCCTTACTTGCCTAATCAACCTTGTTAACCCTTTAAACTACATTTACACTAGTATCTTGAACAATATTTAGTAAAATATTATTTACTGTCATCATGGCAAGGATATAAAAAATCAGTTATTAGAAATGAGTTATTAAAACTATTGTTTAGAAATATGTTGAAAAAAAAAATCTTAAAACAAAAACTGGAGAAAAAGAAATCCATCTGTATATTTTTCATATTGACTTATTTGACCACGTTTTTGCATCCTTTTCATCAGGATGTCTGCATTGGTGTTCTTTTAAAAACTTGTCAAAGTCTGGAACTAAGTGAGGTTGAGTAAGTGATGGAAATATTTTCATTTTTGAAAGGTTCCTTTTACGATATGTAAATAGCATCCAGGATTAGCATATCCCTTCTCATAAGAAGGGCACAAATAAGTTCCCTCTGTGACTCATCTGTCACACTCATCTTAAGGTTGTTGGATAAAAAAAAATCCCACCCATTATTACAGCTGTCTGCCCTGCATATCACACACACTGCTGAATACAGCTGACAGATAGACAAACCGAATAATTCATCCTTAACATTTCTGACATGCTGATGCGCAGACTGAAAGCCATGTGGTTTAAGGCCTTGATTTACTTCAAGCAGTATTGAAAACCAAACTGGTGATAAAATTTAAATCACAAGCACTGTAAAAATATCAACTTTAGTTTCTATTTCTCCAAGATCCACTAAGATTTAAGATAGAGATATAAGTCATATATCTCACTAAAACGAGAACACTCATCAACCACACTGAACTCTTGTTTCATAGTATTGATATTGATATTAATGTTCTTTTGGTAAGACTTTTAACAATTCACACCATCTATTACCTGGCTATTATTACAATATAAACTGTTTATTAGCACTTATAAAGTATAATGTTATGTTTTATCCCTAATCCTAACCCCAACTACTACCTTGCTAACTATTAATAAGCAGCAAATTAGTAGTTTATTGAGGTAAAAGTCGTTTGTAGTATGAATTGAACATGAAAATAAAAGGGTGACCGTTTGTTTTGTATGCAAAACAAAGAGTGATGTCATTTCTGGCCTCAGCAGTAATTACATAACCTTTTTTTCCACCTCTATATCATCAATGGGTCATTTGGCTAATGCATGGAAAAACAACAGCAGGGGATTTAGTGTCATGCTGGGACTGAAGAATAACAGTGTGATATGCTTGTGTTATTGCATGTGTCATTATCACTATCTTGGCAGAAATGCATTTGTTTACACAATGGAGAATCATATGTGCTTGGATTCAGGTGCATTATTGCAATTGCAGTAATGAAACTAGAGATTATTACACTTCTGAACTGATATATTTTGGCCTAAATGTGATTTTAAGTTCTTATTGCGAAACTCAAGTGCAACAATTTCCTCTTTAACTTTAGGTTTTCGCAATAGCCTGAATCCACTATCAAATATTAGATTATCAGAATCCGGAAAAACCAATAGATGAAATTAGGTATATTGCAGGATATAAGCGATATTGGTAAAACATAACCTTACACAAAAGAGCCTGAGTCAAAGGAAGCAACTCAGTCAGCATGCTGAGACAAAATATGTTCATGCCAGATGGATTTCTCCCCAAAAAAACAAAAAACGCAGTGACTTTACCGTACATTACGGCATTAAAACGTGCCAGCTATGATGTCACCTTGACTCTTGAAAGGTATTGCTACAGATCTGGCGTGTGGAAATGAGCTCATACGTGAACAACAGGAATTGAACTCATTACATATGTACATTTAATATTCTAAGTGAGCGTTTTAACCTCTGCGGATGGTTAGCTTTCACCTCTGGTGTATTAATAATTCACACTTTTGGATCATGCATTATCGGCTCAATAGAGGTACATGCTAATAGATGCATTAATGTTTTAGTGATTCAGGATGCATAGAATGTGGTGGAATTTGTTATTCAAGATCACACAATGAGATTTATGTTTGTTTATCATAATATTTTTGGGTTTGACTAATATAATATAATATAATATAATATAATATAATATAATATAATATAATATAATATAATATAAAATAATATAATATAATATAATATAATATAATTGTTATGAAGCGGACAGGAGACAGAGGTAAGGAAACGTTAGGGTGTTTATTGAATGACAACAAGGAGCACATGAAGGATAGCCAGGAGGATCAGGAATGATGTTGGGGTCTTTTCCTCCGTGGCTGGGTAACAGGAATACACGAGGATGGACAGCACACACCAGATACAGCTGACAGAGGATGACACAGACTTGGAAGGACTGGAAGACAGGACGATTCGGGAGGACCAGGAAGACTAAGAGGAATACAAAGAGAACAGGTAAGTAAATCGTTTGTTTAGCTGAGGATGACTACGCTGAGTGGTCGCTCAGTTGTCCGCTTTCGTCGAGACGAGCCCGGACAATGAGCGACTGGAGTGCTGTGCTTTTATCTGGTGCTCGTGAATGTGATGCAGCTGTGTGCTCATTAGAAGTCAGGTGATGGTGATCTTCGTGAGTGGGGGTCGTGAGAGCCTGACCAATCCATGACAGTACCCCCCTCCCCAGGGCCCGCTCCTGAGGGCCGACACCTCCGACGCCGTGGTGGTCTCCCTCTGCCTCTAGGCGCTGGGAACTCAGGGTGGCTCTCATGAAACTCCACCATGAGACTAGGATCGAGAATATCAGCTCTGGGAACCCATGTCCTTTCTTCGGGGCCGTACCCTTCCCAGTCCACCAGGTACTCCAACTGGCCACCACGACGTCGGGAACGCAAGATCTCCTTCACTGCGTAGACGGCTCCTTCTTCTAGGAGCAGTGGAGGAGGGGGTTCCTCTTCGTGGTCAGGCTCTGTGGAGGGAAGAACAGGATCGTGATAGGGTTTCAGGAGTGATACGTGGAATGTAGGGTGAATACGGTAGTGAGAGGGTAATTGTAGTTTGTAGGTGACGGGGTTAACCTGTTCCACGATGGTGAAGGGACCAACAAATCGGGGACTTAACTTGCGAGAGGGCAGTCGCATGCGTATGTCCCGGGTGGATAGCCACACCTTTTGTCCGGGTGTGTATCTGGGTTCTTCAGACCTTCTTCTATCGGCGGTTACCTTGCTTCGACGGACTGCCCTCTGCAGATGTTGATGAGCCTCGTCCCAGACTCTCTCGCTCTCCCGGAACCAGTGATCCACTGCGGGGACATCAGATGGTTCGCCATCCCAGGGAAAGAGCGGTGGTTGGAAGCCCAGGACGCACTGGAATGGCGTGAGTCCGGTGGAGGGTTGCCGCAGTGAATTTTGGGCATATTCTGCCCAGCCCAAATACTGGCTCCAGGAGCTCTGGTGACCACTGCAGAAGGTCCTCAGGAACCGTCCCACCTCCTGAATCTTCCTCTCTGTCTGCCCGTTGGTTTGGGGATGATATCCAGAAGAGAGGCTGACGGCCACACCTAGGAGCTTGAAGAAGGCTTTCCATAGACGTGAGATGAACTGTGGACCTCTGTCCGACACAATATCTTCTGGAATACCAAATGACCTGAAGACTTGATTAAAGATATTGTCGGCTGTTTCAAAGGCTGTGGGAAGACCTTTCAGAGGGATTAGTTTGACAAACTTTGAGAATCTATCTACTATGACTAGAATACAGGTATTACCTTCTGACGAAGGGAGATCAGTGATAAAGTCCACTCCTAGGTGTGACCAGGGACGGTTCGGAATCGGCAAGGGATGGAGCTTTCCAGCGGGTAGATGACGTGGGCTCTTGGATTGGGCACAGTCCTTACAGCCCTGAACATATTGCCTCACATCCCTTGCCATGTTTGGCCACCAGAATCGTTGGGATACTAGCGAGAGAGTATTGTTGATCCCTGGATGTCCAGTGCCTAGCGAGGTATGTAAGGAGTGGATCAGATCTACCCGGTGTTCAGGTGGTATGAACTGCCGATGAGGAGGGCATCCCGGCGGAGCAGGGGCTTCCGGAGTGGTAACGACTGGAGGAGCGTTCCAGGTGATCGGACAAATGGAGATGTGTTCGGGAAGAATCTTCGTTGGGAGTTCTTCATGATCGTGATGCTCGTGTAAACGAGAGAGAGCGTCTGCTCTTAGATTCTTGGGTCCTGGACGATAGGAAATGGAGAAATCAAAACGTGAGAAGAAAAGTGACCATCTGGCTTGACGTGGACATAGTCTCTTGGCCTCTTTGATATATTGGAGGTTTTTGTGATCTGTGATCACCTGGAACGGATGTTTGGCTCCCTCCAACCAGTGACGCCACTCCTCCAAGGCTAGCTTGATTGCTAGCAGCTCCCTGTCTCCTATGCTGTAATTCTGCTCCGCCGGGCTCAACTTCCGAGAGAAATAGGCACAGGGATGCAGTCGGGGCGGTGTATCATGATGTTGAGATAATACTGCCCCGACGCCGGTGGTGGATGCGTCCACTTCCACCACGAAAGGAAGATTTGGGTCAGGATGAGTCAGGAGTGGGGCCCTTGTGAACTCCTTCTTAAGAAGGCGGAAGGCTGCGGCTGCTTCTTTGGTCCACTCCAGTCCTTTGGGTTTACCCTTGAGGAGATTAGTGAGAGGTGATGTAATCCTGCTGTAGTCCTTGATAAACCGTCTATAAAAGTTAGCAAACCCAAGAAACCTCTGGAGCTCCTTAATGGAAGTGGGTTCTGACCAGGATAGAACAGCCTCAATTTTCTTCCCATCCATACGTATACCGGTTTGATCAATGATGTATCCCAAGAAATGAATCGACTTCTGGTGGAATGAGCATTTCTCCGCTTTGAGGTAGAGGTGATGTTCTCTCAATGTGTGTAGGACCTCCGCAACGTGTTGGCGATGTTCGGCCTCACTCCGGGAGTAAATGAGGATGTCATCTATGTACACTATTACAAAGTGGTGAAGAAACTCCCGGAGGACTTCATGAATGAAGTTTTGGAATACGGAGGGGGCGTTGACCAGACCGTAAGGCATGACCTCATATTCATAGTGGCCAGTAGGGGTCACGAATGCTGTCTTCCATTGGTCCCCCTCACGTATTCTTATCAGATTATACGCGCTGCGGAGGTCCAATTTAGTGAAGACTTTAGCTTCTCGGAGCTGTTCCAAAGCGGCTGGTACCAGAGGAAGGGGATATCGGTATTTTACTGTACCGTTATTTAGGACCCTGTAGTCGATGCATGGACGCAGCCCTCCGTCCTTCTTGGCCACAAAGAAGAAGCTTGAGGCGGCTGGTGATTTTGAGTGACGTATGTACCCCTGACTCAGAGCCTCCCTTATGTAATCTTCCATTGCCTGATTCTCTGGAAGCGAGAGCGGGTAGATCCTACCTCTTGGCAACTGGGCATCTGGAACTAGGTCGATCGCGCAGTACCATGGCCGATGCGGCGGTAGCTGGGAAGCTCTCTTGGGGCAGAAGACATCATGAAAGGAGCTGTACTCCTTAGGAATGTGGATAGACTGCTTCTCAGGAGGGCTCTCGACCGATGTTGCAAACAAAGAAATGGGGTTCCGACCTTGAAGAGGGAGATTTGGAAAACAGGTAGGTGTACATCCAGATCCCCATTTCTTTATCTCTCCTGTGCCCCAAGAGATGATGGGATCGTGCTTCACCAGCCACGGGCGCCCTAGAATGATGTCCATATTTGCACCCTCCAGAACCAGAAATTGAATCCTCTCTTGATGTAACAGCCCCACTTGAAGAAGGATGTCTTCGCATTGTCGATGGATACGGGTCGAAGATCGAGTGCACTGGGTTATCGGTTGTATCTGGTATATATGCGAGGACGCCTCAGTACGGAGGTGGAGTTGACGACAGAGGGATTGGGAGATGAAGTTCCCTGCTGACCCGGAGTCGATGAGGGCTGTGACAAGGAGAGAAATAGAGGCAGTAGTTATTTGTACGGTGGTAGTAAGTGGTTTACATTGTTCAATATTCGTACTGAATACACTCACTGAAGTCCGAATGGGACGAAGGGGACACTCCATACGGGTGTGTCCACTGACACCGCAGTATAGACACAGACCCCGGGTCAGCCTCCTCTGTCGTTCCGCTGATGTCAGTCTTCCAGACTCTATTATCATGGGTTCTGGTTCTGGAGAGGCTGTTGACTCAGGCGATTGGAGGAGTGCAGACGAGGGGGTGATGGTGTCCTGTTGATAGGAACGGAGACGATCGGAACATCGGAGAGAATGTTGGATGAATCTCTCCAGACCCATTGTATCATCTAATGTGGCCAGCTGGATTCGGAGAGTGGGTTCCAAGCCGAGCCGGTACGTGGTCAACAACGATCTCTCATTCCATCCACTTGCAGCTGCTAGAGTGCGAAACCGGAGAGCATATTCCTGTGTAGATAGAGTACCTTGCTTTAGATGATACAGCTGCTCTCCAGCGGCTACTTCCCCATCAGAACGTCCAAACACCTCTTTGAAATACTCCGTGAAGGTAGTGATGGAATTCATGACCGGCCCGGCTTGGTTCCAGATCGTCTCAGCCCATTTAAGTGCAGGTCCAGAGAGTAGTGATACGATGTAGGCGATCTTTGACTTATCTGTGGGATATAGAGAAGGTTGCATTTCGAATATGAGGGAACATTGTAACAGAAAACCATTGCACTCCCCCGCTCCGCCTGAGTAGGGCGCTGGTCGGGCCATGGGACTGGAAGGAAGGGCCGAAGAAGAAACTGTGGAGGCGGAAGTGCTCGGTGCTGGTGGTGCGTTGGAAAGTGGAGCTGGTGGCTGTAGAATCCGCTTCAACTGGTCCACCAGCTCTTGAAAGTGATCGAGGGTGCTCATGTTGTCGTCGTTATGGGTCCGGGCTTCTGTTATGAAGCGGACAGGAGACAGAGGTAAGGAAACGTTAGGGTGTTTATTGAATGACAACAAGGAGCACATGAAGGATAGCCAGGAGGATCAGGAATGATGTTGGGGTCTTTTCCTCCGTGGCTGGGTAACAGGAATACACGAGGATGGACAGCACACACCAGATACAGCTGACAGAGGATGACACAGACTTGGAAGGACTGGAAGACAGGACGATTCGGGAGGACCAGGAAGACTAAGAGGAATACAAAGAGAACAGGTAAGTAAATCGTTTGTTTAGCTGAGGATGACTACGCTGAGTGGTCGCTCAGTTGTCCGCTTTCGTCGAGACGAGCCCGGACAATGAGCGACTGGAGTGCTGTGCTTTTATCTGGTGCTCGTGAATGTGATGCAGCTGTGTGCTCATTAGAAGTCAGGTGATGGTGATCTTCGTGAGTGGGGGTCGTGAGAGCCTGACCAATCCATGACAATAATTTAATATAATATAATATAATGAGCTATTAATAATTTCGGGCTTTATTGCGATATATTATTATATTATATTATATTATATTATATTATATTATATTATATTATATTATATTATATTATATTATATTATATTATATTATATTATATTATATTATAAATAATATAATATAACATTATAATATAATATAATATAATATAATATAATATAATATAATATAATATAATATAATATAATATAATATAATATAATATAATGAGCTATTAATAATTTCGGGCTTTATTGCGATATATTATTTTATTATATTATATTATATTATATTATATTATATTATATTATATTATATTATATTATATTATATTATATTATATTATATTATATTATATTATATTATAAATAATATAATATAACATTATAATATAACATTATAATATAATATAATATAATATAATATAATATAATATAATATAAAATAATATAATATAATATAATATAATATAATATAATATAATATAATATAATATAATATAATATAATATAATGAGCTATTAATAATTTCGGGCTTTATTGCGATATATTATTATATTATATTATATTATATTATATTATATTATATTATATTATATTATATTATATTATATTATATTATATTATATTATATTATAAATAATATAATATAACATTATAATATAACATTATAATATAATATAATATAATATAATATAATATAATATAATATAATATAATATAATATAATATAATATAATATAATGAGCTATTAATAATTTCGGGCTTTATTGCGATATATTATTATATTATATTATATTATATTATATTATATTATATTATATTATATTATATTATATTATATTATATTATATTATATTATATTATATTATATTATATTATAAATAATATAATATAACATTATAATATAACATTATAATATAACATTATAATATAATATAATATAATATAATATAATATAATATAATATAATATAATATAATATAATATAATATAATATAATAGTAACTAAAATAAGTCTGGCAATGGAGTTGAGGATCCACATGCAGCTTTCGGTCCATCATGCAGGCAACGGTCAACAGGTACAAACTGAGTCATATAGACAATTCAAAGAGTGAGGTTGAAAGCAGGCAAAAGATCGGTGCAGGCGGCAAACAGTGTAAACAATAAACAAAACACGAGTCAAAATCACAGGAAGGCTAGACAAGAAAAAACACTTTGAAATGCCTACAGAAAACAAGACTCAGCAATGTGTGTGTGTGTGTGTGTTTGAGAGGTGAATATATAGTCCTGATTATCAGTCCATGGTAAATTGCCAGTGTCCGGATGATTGTCAGCTGTGGCAAGAATGATTGGAGCAATGACTTCTGGGATTTATAGTTCATTTAGTGGCAGAATTGTAGTAAGGGTGATAATGCACGTTTTACCAATAGTATCTGGATGCAGCCTTTATGATGCAAGCTGAGATTGCATCTCTCAGCAATGCTATGTCAGACACAATGCACGCAATGGAGCTAGTGACATCACTGTTACGGGTAGGGTTAGGGGTGGGGTTAGGTGATCCCATTAAAAAGCATTGCATGCAGCTCAGATTGCATTGCATCAAGTCTGCAGCCAGACCCCTCTCCGTTTTCCAGCGATATGCAAAGCCTAGTTCCCTGGTGATCATGACAGTAGTATAATATAATATAATATAATATAATATAATATAATATAATATAATATAATATAATATAATATAATATAATATAATATAATATAATATAATGTATTTTAACATAATATAATGTATTTTAACATAATATAACATTTTTAATGATGAGCATTATGTGTTTGTCTTATTAGTATATAATTATATCATAATACTGTGGTTAATATACACTTTTTACTTTTGGAAATTGCAGTGTTTTTAATTTTCAAGATTATACAGTATTAGTTAACAGGTTTTAAAAAACACTTGAAAGCATACACAAGTTCTGTAATTTAGCATCTAACGTGGTAGAAAACCCAATGTGTTTTTTCAGTCTTTCAGTTTTTCTTTTTTCCTCCATTGCCATTTATATTTTTATCATTATCCAATAGCAGTTTGACAGCAGGCGACATGGTCAGGGCAATGCCAGTGCATATTCTGAAATATATTTCACACTATGTGGAGTTTTCTGATTACACTTGATCACATTATTAAAATTCATGCTTCAAAATTACACTTTTGGAAAATTAGCCTTGATGCGCAGCTATGAACCCATAGTCATGCGAATATCCCTCCTGCATCGAGAGCCAGTATTATCATCTCAATGCGGCACTATTGCATTTCATTTTAAATATACTTTTTTTTTTGTCTCCTTACCATATAATATCTCTCTTCAATCAGCACAGAGCGCACTTTTCACTGCAGCAATATGTCTTCAACTATTTTATCCGGTGGTTTAACAGATTTAATCACACAGGTTGATTGCAATTGTGATTTTATGCTTAATAAATGACCATATTGTTATATTAAAGGGACAATTCACCCAAAATCAACAGTTTAATATATTCTTACAGCTGTTTCAAATATGTATAGATGTCAGTCTTCTGCAAAAGATGATACTGTGAAAAGTGTTGTGTCTTATTTTTGTCCTTATAATGAAATTACGTGTGATTAAAATATTACTGGACGCTGTTGGCTTTCAATGTATGAAGAAAAAAAAAACACACAGGTTTTCCAAATATCTTAGAGAGATGTAAAAAAGACCATTATACAGATTTTCTTGACATCTCCTGAGATTCTGTCTATTTATATTTCAAAATATATAATGCATTTCACATGAAAAAATGTTTCAAAGCTATGCTTTATATGTGATTTTAATGTGAATATATATATATATATATATATACATATATATAAATACAGTTGAAGTCACAATTATAGCCCACAAAACCCAATATCCCCCCCCCCACGCCCACCCTGGATTTTTTTTCCTTATTAACTGTTTCCCAATTGATGTTTAACAGAGCAAGGAAAGTTTCACAGTATGTCTGATAATATTTTTTCTTCTGGAGAAAGTCTTATTTGTTTTATTTCAGCAAGAATAAAAGCAGTTTTTAATTTTTTATGAACCATTTTAAGGTCAATATTATGAGCCCCTTAAAGCTATTTTTTTGTCTACAGCAGGGATGTCAAACTCAATTCCTGGAGAGCCGCAGCCCTGCACAGTTTAGTTCCAGCCCTGCTTCAACACAGTTACCTGTATAGGTTTCAAACAAGACTGAAAGACTTAATTAGTTTGATCAGCTGTGTTTAATTAGGGTTGGAATTAAACTGTGCAGGGCTGCGGCACTCCAGGAATTGAGTTTGACATCCCTGGTCTACAGAACAAACCATCGTTATACAATAACTTGCTTAATTACCCTAACTTGCCTAGTTAACCCAATTACCCTAGTTAAGCTTTTAAATGTCACTTTAAGCTGTATAGAAGTGTCTTAAAAATATCTAGTCAAATATTATTTACTGTCATCATGGCAAAGATAAAATAAATCAGTTATTAGAAATGAGTTATGAAAACTATTATTTAGTTTAGAAATGTGTTGAAAAAATCTATCTTTTAAACAGAAATTAGGGGAAAGATAAACAGGGGGGCTAATAATTCTGATTTCAACTGTATGTATGGCTGCCTTTCATCTTTAAAATGAGTGCTATGGGGCGGTATGATGCTGTTCCTTTTCACGCTTTCCCGCTGTTACCAGTTTGCCCAGTAGCTCGCCGTGTATGCCGCGTAGATGCAGAGATGCATCGACGGAGTTCAAGTAATCAGTGCTTTCAAAAACATTATCGGATGGGTTTACGGAAGGAGAATGATGGTGGTATTGGTCAGTCAGTCAATCGACAGCGGCCTCTGGTGGATTTATGTGAGAAGAGCAGGCGCAAATGGCACTCGCAAGAGAAATTTGAGTTCTCAAAAAGCATACACAGCGGCCTCTGGTGGATTCGCGACCACAAAAAATGCAAAACAATTTACCTCCTGGGACGTATTTCACGATCTCCAGAAATGTCTATAGGTGTACATATCAATAAGGAGCCTGAGTTGCCTAATAAACAGCCAATATTTTAATAATAGACAGGTAAAAAGCCACTAGTTGATAGTGAGAATTGGTTCCTATACTAAAGTATAACCAATAAAATGACATAAATAAAGAATATTATTGAATTCATGCACTGTCATTGTCGTTCCCTGTCAGATGTGCGTCCCATCTGCACGTTTGCACAACATATTTCCCTTTGAAAACATATTTGTATGATGCATATTTCCACGCACGCCTATAATGAATGTGTAGACGCAACCCTTGAACTTGTTCTTTTTCAACATTGTCAACCAAACTCAACCCTGTATCTACAATTCCCCAAACGTGAGAGCAGAAGATGCGTCTTCTTCCCGCGTTTCACTCGCTGATTCACGTTATTGCACTTGACAGAGTTCATTTCCAAGAGGAAACCATCAAACTGCCTGCTCATCGCTTGGGATATTATGGTCAATTTTGATATGAACAGCCCCACTGCAAACGGGAAACACATTACATTCGGAAAGCCTGGAATGCATATGCATGATTATATCTATTACAAACATCAATTTCCATCACATTACTCAGCCGAATGTTCGCTGTCATGTGCACTACGCCTCTGTGCAGATTTGTTGCTTCATATACTTCATACCAGAAGCAAAAACGCCATCGGTAGGTCCAAGTTTGATGGATTGGGAACATAATTTCACTCCCAAACATGGTTTCCGTGCTTCAGTGACCTCCTACAATAGCCGTCCACCTGAGATATGACTTTTACTACATTACACTCGGCAACTGTGACTCCTAATAAGAATATGGATTACTGTACGGATCTGATTTATAGTCGCCTGATTATATATTGGCTGACCGCATCGTGTAATGTCCACTTCATGTCATATTTCTGCTATTTACATGCTTCTTTTTTGCAGTTTAAGCACACTGGTATTGATTTGAGGAGATGAGAACTGAGGTTCATCACATTAAATAGGATGTCGGGGTCTTCGATATCCATATCTCAGCAGTTGTTTTGAAAGCCGATCTATTAGGTTAGGACTATTTTAAGATGAAAAAAGTAATTGTTCTATTTCACCATTGAGAAAAAACATGATTTTGTGTTAGATGTGGTTTTTCTGTTGTTTGTTTTGTGTGGTAATGCCAATACATTTGAACAGTGCATGACAAGATTACTACAGCACTGTCTGTTGTAAATGTGGTAATCCTATGTTACTGCTGTGAGAACATACAGATGTTAAAACTATATGTTCCCTCTGCCACCACATTTGTCACCGCCTTTGCGGCAGTAAATGCGCCTGCAGCTTTTGACCACTGGGTGGCGCTTCAATTATAGACTAATGCTGCGGTCTCACTAGAGTTTGAGCATGCAAATTTCTATTGTAGGGTGCTGCGAAAAATACGGGATTAAACAAGATGATGAGACATTTAAAAAAACGAGTGATTAGTCCATATTTTACATTTCTTTCCAGAGAGGTCATGTTTTGATCTTCGATTGGTCTCCCACAATCACGTGATGCGATTTTGTAGGTCAGAGTTCACCAAGCTTGAACTTTCCAATGCAGCAAACTACACAACTTGTCAGACGAGCTTGTGTTTTCAGTCTGACGCATTCGCGTGCGTATGAACGGAAGTCTATAGGGCAAAAAGTGTTGTGTGTGACCATGGCTTTAGTCAGCTGAAATATCAACACACAATTTTCAGCTTTGCCTTTTCACAATACTAGATAGGACGATACTGTATGTGTACTATAATCACAGGTACTGTATGTGATGTGTTCAATTATTTTGGTTGTTTTGGTTTCCTTAGTAATAAACATGTTTTTGCACTATACTGTATGTTTAAGAAAAGATGTCTGCAAAACACGGAGAGAAGCATAGCCGTTAGGGTAAAAAAGAAGATCGATTTAAAAATCCTTTAGTTTTATTTAAATTATGAATAAAATCTCAAAATATGCAAACAAATAAATAAATTAAACGCTGATTGTAATGGCATTCGTTACAACAACACAGGACAAGATGTGTTTAATAAAAGCCAATCAATTGTCTCTCATTCTGAACGAATGAATGTTTTCATAATGGAAAACGCGTTGTTTTGTTATTTCATCTTTATTCACAGGTAGCAGGGTATTTTTCTGTTTGTTCACATCCCTTCCCTTTGTGCCCCCTGGTGGTATAGTTGCAAACTGTTATTACACCTAAAAACATTTTCTTAATCCTATAGTCCCGCCACAGCATCACGTGCAGCAGTAATGGTCATATTGAACTGTCACCCACTGTAAACTCACCACACAACAATTGAGCGGGGCAAAATATGACAGGAGTACTAACGCATTTTCTAGTGTACGGTATTGCGAAAAACAAGCGAGCAAACAAATAAACAAACAAACCAAAAAAAAAAACTATTGGATGCCATCACATTGGACACCTTAATGTCAAAACAACCTCAAAAAACACATCAAAGATCAAATTGACATCTAACATTGCCATCAAAAAAAAAAAAAATCAAAAATTGATTACAGGACTGTACTGCATTTTTGCGACTGTATTCATGCTACTGTATTATTGAAGCCAATGTTATATGTCAATTTAAGATCAAGGTAATTTAATGTTTTAGTTTACACGTACATGCATTGTAGAGATACAAAATCCAGTGTAATTTGGAATTGGAGCTTTCAGATGAATACAATTTTTCGTTTTTATTAATACTAGTAATAGTTTTTCTTTCGTATATTTTGGTGGTTAAAAGGGCATCAGTGTATGGATGTCAAATAAACGTCAAGGTTTTGATACCAAATTGATTTGCGTTTTTACAAGTTTTTTAACGTCAAGCTTTATGCCAATTTGATTTGCAGTATCACACATTTGAGCAGAACTAAATATGACAGAATTAACAAAGCAATTTCTGTTGTACAGTATTAAACATATTTACCATTAGATGCTGTAAAGTATGTGTTTTATATGTTGCTTTTGTATGGTAGTGGCAACGCATTGCCATAAGAATATTACATACATTCATTCATTCGTTTTTTTTTCAGCTTAGTCCCTATATTAATCCGGTGTCACCACAGCGGAATGATCCGCCAACTTACCCAGCACATTATTTATGCAGGGGATGCACTTCCAGCTGCAACCCATGTCTGGGAAACATCCATACACACTCAGTCACACTCATACACTACAGACAATTTAGCTTACCCAATTCACCTGAACCTCATGTCTTTGGACTGTGGGGGAAACCAGAGCACCCGGAGGAAACCCACTCAAACGCAGGGAGAACATGCAAACTCCACACAGAAACGTCAACTGACCAAGCCAAGGCTCGAACCAGCGACCTTCTTGCTGTGAGGCGACAGCACTACCTACTGCTCCACTGCGTCGCCAAATATTACATACAGTACAACAAAATTTTGTGGTAAATACTACATAATGTGAAAGTAATACAACACATTACAACAAGAATATTGCAGGAATATTACATCCCATACAACAAGATGCTTTCGTAAAATGTCCCCAAAACAGCACAGTGCTTCACAATTGGGACCGACTCTAGCTTTTTTTAGATACAAGATAATCAATTACTTACTTTTTCACTTAATTGCATTTTAAAATTGTTTTGCTGTTTTAGGTTTAATAAGATTTAATCCTATTTATTATTTTTATTATCATGTGAAGTCTTATTTTTTTATGTCCTTCTTGTAAAGCACTTTGAACAATTTAATTGCATTTAAATGAATTTAAGAAAGAAAGAAAGAAAGAGAGAGAAATAAAGAAATAAAGAGAAAAAACAGTTAGCACATTACTGTAGCTTCATGTGGTCCTTTTGATATTTTATTAAGCAGAAATAAACCAAGACAGTTTTTGTAAGGACATTTTCTCACCAGGAAGTGTAAAAAGAAACGTTGAGATCATTGCAGATGTCCTTAGAGTCAAATGGGGCTGGTGTCACTTGCTGATATTGCTTTAATCAATTGCATATATTAAGGTTTGTGATGGTGAATGATGATTCGGGGCAGACTGGAGTTTTTAGCATGAGGAGAGGGCGTCTCACTTTGACCCCGTCAGCTGATGATGGATGAGGGACTGCTGCGATTTCATTGGCTGAGCTCTGAGCCGTTAAAGCAATCGCCACACAGTGTGTTCGCTCACACTTTCTGGACTGAGAGGGATATTTTGTTGCAGAGATTACACAGTTACTCCAAAAAGGAGTTTGAGCAGCTAGGTTGTTGTTAAAAACTTATGATATGTCTACATGACACCGTTTTAAATGGACAGTTTTTTTTTTACAAGATATATACTATATTTACTATATATATATATAGTGTGATGATCTAAACTACTAATATGTGTTTAATCTATTTACCTATAGTCTATAATAATGACTCAGAGTGTATGTTATGGAAGCCTAATTCTGCTACTGATTACAAAAATCAAAATCAAAAGGTTATTACAGCTTTGTTTAATATCAGAATACTGATGTTTTCTCAGAATTGTGAGATATAAACTTAAAATTGAGAGTTCAGAGAAAAAAGTTAGAATTTGCAGATAAAAAGTCACAATTATTAGGTATAAAGTCAGAATTTGGGATATACAGAGTGGTGGAAATAGTACTGAAAAATCATACCTAAGTAAAAGTGCCATTATTTGGCTAAAAAGCTTAGTGCGAGTAAAAGTATCTGTTGTAAATATTACTTGAAGTATGAGTAAAAAGTAGTAAAATTAATACATTTTTTACCATAAAAAGCTGGTTATATTCACACACTGTTGCCAGATATTTGGGTTTAAACTCCTTATAAAAGTGATTTTTGCATAATAGGTCTCCTTTAAAGTCTTATTAAAAACAAACAGACTACAAACAACTTTTAAACACATCTCAGTTAAAAGATTAAGTACAAATAGGCCAGACATATCTATTGGTTAAAATTCAAGTATACTTAAATGTAATTTTAGGTATATTTCTGAGAAGTATACTCCGTTTTTTATTTAAAGAAGTTTAACAATAGTACACTTTGATCAACTTTTTTATATGGTGGTTTAAAATTGCACAGGAAACATGCTGAGAATTTGCCTGAAAACACTGAAGGTATCTAAACTTTTTATAAAAGTGCAGATGTCACATTGAAGCAAATGTGATGAACAGATTTGTTGCACATCAGCGCCCCAGGAGCTTGGCTTTACCGAGTCTGAAATGATGAGTGTGTGAAACTGTGCAATGGGTGTTAATGTGGTGATCTGTCACTCCATTGATCCTGCCTGGATCCCATATCCTGAAGTTCTGATGCGGGCTTTTTAACTCTCCTAAAAGCTAAAGGCTCAGTTTCTGTCCACAAACGCCATTGAAGTACGGAAAGGAATCCCGTAGCGTCAGAAACGATCATGGATTATTGGGTCGGTGTGGCCAGGGAGCAAAAAGACACATTCTCATTTTTCGTTCTTCGATTTTGAGCACATCAGTCACAGTTATATTGAATGTTTCATTTGAAACGCTTTTGCCTCTAAGCTGTAGTAAAGTAAATGCTCCAGGCGGTAATAGTTAAAGGCCAAGATTGTTGATGTTGAATGAATTCTGTAACAGTTTATATACTAACTTTTTCTGGCAAATGTGAGTAAAAAGGCTTTTGAGTGTAAATAAAGGCAACTAGGTGTCTGGGAACTTTATGAACTACAATAAATTTTAAGTAAATTATATACTGTCCCTTTCTATTGTAAATATCTAAAAAATGCTTGGTTCTTTTAACCTAAAATTTGAGTAAAATATTGACCAACCCAAATGCTAGATTAAGTATTTAAGCCAGACAATATTTACTATGAACAAACAATAAAGTATACATTTATTATTAATTGTGTTTGTTAACGTTAATTAATTGTCAAATGTAATGTTAATACCTTAAATTTTAATAATGCATTAGTAAATTTGATTAATGATCCATTGATAAGAGTCTCGGCTGGGCCAGTTGGCGTTTCTTTGTATGGTTTGCATGTTGTCCCTGTGTTGGTGTGGGTTTCTTCTGGGTGCTCCGTTTTTTTCAGTCCAAAGACCTGCGCTATAGGTGAATTGTGTATGGGCGTTTTCTAGCTGGAAGAGCATTCGCTGCGTTAAACATATGCTTGAATAGTTGGTGGTTCATTACGCTATGGCGACCTCTAAAATAGAGATTGAGCTGAGGAAAATGAATGAATGAATGATTCATTAATAAATGCTGTATAAATATTGCAAATTGTTTTGTTTGTTTTAGCAAATGCATTGCCTAATATTGTTACCTAATGAAACCTTATTGTAAAGTGTGACCAACTGGGGATTTAAAACCTAAACATTGACATGGTTAATATTTTACTCAAATTCAGCATTTTTAAGAGTGTCTATTTATTAACATTTTTGGCACTTCAGTTTTTAATTTAATTTACTTTAGCACTTTAATTTAAGATGAGACTCTGACTATAGTTTAATGCACATTATGCTCAAAACACACCCATAAGTCATTAGGATAATAAGCACAACTCTGTTAGACCATGCGTCATGGCACAGAGCGTATTTTTCCATCCTTAAAATAGCAAAAGTGAATTTGGACACCACCTTAATGCATTTGCACCATTTGCTTTAGACTTTGCGCTTAGATTGTTAAAATAGAGCCCTAGATGTTTAATTTGTGGTCGATTTATGTCTAATATGGATATTTTTCTTGGATTTTAGCTTAAATAAAGAAAACAATTTACAATACATATAGTTTTGTTAATAATAACACTATCCATTTAGCTGTTGAAGTTAATTAAAGGAGTTGATTGTGATTTGTATTATTATTTTTTTTTACCATTATGTTGTATGTGTGTGCATGGAGAAGATTTAAGATGCAGGGCCCTATCATACACCCATCGTAATAAGGCACAAGACGTGTTTGGTGTGATTTGTTGCAATTTTCAGACCAGCGCAACCCTAATTTTCACATTCAATTTTCATGTCCTTGTTGGGGGACTTTTTTAGTTTATTCATGACAATTTGCATTTGTATAATGTTATTATTATTATTATTATTATTGTTATTATTAGTATTTATTATATGCATATTTATACTTGCTTTAATTAAAACAAGTTTAGATTTGTCCACCTGTTGGGCTTTAGAGACATATGCATCACCATATGGGGCATAAGAACAGGACGTGTGTTTGGATATAACTCAGTTTTTTGATCACACTTCGTTATTATTGCTCATTTATTCGTTTGCTGGAAATTAGAACTGAATTTAGAAATTGTTTTGAAACAAATCTTTGTGCTTAACAAACTAAAGGAAATATGAAGACTAATGGATGCCTTCACTGTAGTGCGTACAACACCTTTTCCTTATCCACGAAGTAAAGGAGTAAAGTGCAGAGTAAAAGTAAAATAAAGAGAAAGTAAAGAGGCCGAATGGAGGAGGCTCATTCTTTACCCTCACGCTGCAGATGGTCTGTTTAACTGTTTTCTCGATAGTACAGCATTCAGTTTTTCCACTTGCAAAGTCTGCCATGTAAATAGCAAGTGCACCATGGTGTAACACAACTTACTCTTAAAGGCAATGTGAGATGAGGCTCTAATTGGTTTAATACACGTTATGCTCAAAGCACACCCATAACTCATTAAGAGAATAAGCACAATCCCGTTAGACCATGCGCTAGGCCGCAAAGCGAATTTTTCCTTCCTTAAAATAGCAAAAGTGGATTCGGTTAAAATAGAGCCCGCTGTCATGATTACCAGCGATCTCTAACCACCAGAGGTCGCTGGTAAGCACTCACCCTCACAATAACCTATGGACTACAAATCCTCCATTCATGGACTACATTTTCATACATGCACTCCATTCACAAACACACATGCTTCCTCATTTTGACTGATTACATTTGCACCAACTGAGGATTGTCAAAGACTGATTACACACACTATTTATACAGCACACACTCACACTTCCATGGCCGTGTCTTGTTTAACTGTAAAGTGACATTACAACGCGTTTCCCTTAGTCTTGTTCCGCCGTGTTTTGATCTTTGCCTTGTTTCCCTTTCTCCTTGTCTGCCGCCTGTCTACCGACCTCTCGCCTGTGTTTAACTACGATTCTGGACTGCCTTTATACATCTGTTTGCACCTGTGTTGACCATTGCCTCCCTGACTTTGAATAAACCTGCACGTGGATCCTAAACTCAGTTGTCTCTGTCACTCCCCGTATTACACCCGCAGTCTATAAATGTCTCTTAATCATGGCAAAACATTGTAATTAACTGAAGTCGGACAAGATTTTCTCTCTGATCACTGGAAGGGTTAAATCATAGCTAAATCAGCTTAAAACCCCTGTGAGTCTGGCTTACAATACTGATACACTTACCATCAGAAGTTTTAAGGAAGCCTTCTTCCCCCTTCTTTGTCTCTTCCTTTTTTATTTATTTATTTTATTTGGAAGCAGATGAAAGAGACTAGCTGTCAGTACTTTATCCACATCTTTAATCTTACAGCATGCCATTTGTGTTGTGTTTTAAGCCCCGGTGAAAGTGGGACAAATTAAGGTGCTTTATAGCTTCAATCTCGTCATTTAAGCAATTTCACTGAGAGAGGAGAAAAAAAGAGTAACAATCAGTGTCTTACATTCACCCCAATACTATGTTTTCTCAGAAGCAAATGAACTCCAGCACAGAATAGACTTCAATTTGTGAGAAACATGGTTGGGGACGGCACATTGTTCTCCTCAGCCATAGACATGTGGCATATTCAATAAGGGAATCTGTAGTCCATTTGTCCGGCAGAGGTCTAAATCTTCGCTCCGTAAACACCATAGCACCCCCCGTGTCCTCCGGGACTACCTAACAGTGACAGTGAATGAATTTAGCGGGGAAGGGTGTAATTTGTCCACAGCAATAATGTGGAGTGGTCCGCTCTGCAGGCGGCGGGCCGTAATATAGCTTGCTGTAATGTAGAGAAACAGTCGCCCTCCGGGGTTCAATAACTGCTTATTACTCCTGCCTCCACTTCAGAAACATCGCCTTCCTCATCAGCCCGGTGGCCTCCCACATTATAACTCCGCGCTGCACTATCGACTGGACTTTCTGTTATTCGTTAAGCCTGTTGAGCAAATACCCTGTTTGTGGTCATGGTTCCACAGGTCCGTGATCTAATAGATGATGTTAGGGAATTGTCCTCGCCAGCTCTCATTTGTCTTCATATAGCGGCGACTGGGGCGAAGGCAGGCTGGTCAGTTTTTGGCAGCAGGTTCTAATGACATCTTGATGAAACTAGTATTGTTCATTTGTTTTCTGTTTTTCTTGTTTTATAAGACAGTTCCCATGAAATGAACTGCTGTTTTACTGGTCTGGACACTGAGTTTAAGTTTTAAAAAAATGTTTGGAAAAAATATTTTGGAAAAACAATATTTGTACAATAATTTGGTACTTCAGTATATATTAAATATGCAGTGTATATATAATGTATACTCACCGGCCACTTTATTAGGTACACCTTACTAGTACCAAGTTGGACCACCTTTGCCTTCAGAACTGCCTTAATCCTTTGTGACATATATTCAAAAAGGTACTGGAAATATTCCTCAGAAATTTTGGTCCATGATACATGATAACCAAAGGTGCTCTATTGGATTGAGACCTGGGGCCTCATGTATCCACGCTATGTACGCACAAAAACTTTGCGTACGCCAGATTTCACGCTCACGTTTGGATTTACTAACGATGAAATGAACGTGATAATGTGCGTTGGTTCACGCCAACTTCATGTCTGGCGTACGTGCATTTCTTGTGTGTGTTTGTTTTATTTCCATTGGCGACTCCTAGAGGCAATTACGTTAATTTGCACACTACAAACTATCTTTGAGCCCTGCAATGGCAGCTGTATGGGACGGGATCATCCTCATGTCTAGCAGGTATACAAGGTTTCCATACCATGCTGTTGACCAGCCAAACATTAAAGCGCAATTTGCAGTGATCGCCAGTTTTCCCAATGTAATCGGAGCAATCGACTACATGCACATTGCAATAAAGGCGCCATCTGAAGACGAATTTGAATGAATCAGAAACATTTCCATTTAATAAATGTGCAAATAATATGTGACGCTCAAATGCGCTTAACATAATACACACACTTATTAATGATTCCTACTTGTCTTCCTCTTGATGAAGACTAGGCAAAATCTGCTATGTAGTGGGGGTAAAAAGAAGAATGAGTTCATCAGACGCTGGGTTTGAACTGAGTCCATGATCAAACGTGTCAAAACATGTTGCCATGCGCTTTACAAGCTACGCCGCTCACCTCACGCTGCTATACACGTTACAAAATTTTACACCTTTACATCAAACCATTTCTATTAAATTCACTCACAGTGCGATGTTCAGACCCCAACTGTGTTAACCATGTCAGCTAAACTCTCCCACTCTTTTTTCTTTTGTTATTAATTCTGGAGGACAAACTTGCAAATAACACAGTTTTTCTCCGGTCTACCTCCGAAAAGAGCACCTCCAATTCATATTCTGTTCAAAGTTTCTCATTTTGCTTGCTTTTGCCATTGCTTTTTGTTTGGTTTTGCCAAAGTAGAGTCATTAGCATATTCATACGGGTGAGGAGGCAGGGAGGGGTTTTGAGCTCGTGCACGTGCACTCAGTTTCACATTAATTCGGATGTACTTCAAGAGTTCACACTTAGCTCACGATTTATACATAGCTTGTTTGGCATGCTGTCCCGGGAGAGAGCCCTGAGCTCAAGGTATCCTCGAGCCCAGGGCTCCCTCCTTTCACAGGGCGAGGGGAGACTGAGCTCAGGTCGATCTGAAACTCCCCCGCTGCTGAGGCCAAGGTGAACTTCCTGAGAGTAAGACATTAGAAAAAGATTTAGGCTTGTTTTATCTATAATATAGAGCAGAACAAGAAACACCAGATGGCCCAGTGAAGACCCAACGCCATTGGTATTCTTGCTGTGAGGCAAACGTGCTAGTCATTAGGCCACCGTGCCGCCCATTCTTGATAAAGGTGGAAGAAGGGGAGGAGGGGGGTTTCTTCCAGACGAAGATAGTTGTAGAGAGGAAATGAGAATATATATAGTTACTTGGGATCCTTTGATTGGAGGATCATGATTAGCTAATGTGGACCAGCTGGGTCAATCATGAGCACAAGCTCCTCTCGAAATTAGTTTAACATTTAAACTTCACAAAGAGAATATGCGTGGGATTCCGCGTACGCAGTGTTTCATACATCTGAATTTTTTACTGCGTATGCAATGTTTTTGTATGGTAGCATGTTCGCCTCACAGCAAGAAGGTCGCTGGTTCGAGCCTCGGCTGGGTCAGTTGGCACTTCTGTATGGAGTTTGCATGTTCTCCCCGTGTTCGTTTGGGTTTTCTCCAGGTACTCCGGTTTCCCCCACAAATCCAAAAACATGTGGTATAGGTGAATTGGGTAGGCTAAATTATCCGGAGTGTATGTGTGTGAATGTAAGAGTGTATGGGTGTTTCCCAGTGATGGGTTGCAGCTGGAAGGGCATCTGCTGCATAAAACATATGCAGGATAAGTTGGCGATTCATTCCGCTGTGGCAACCCCAGATTAATAAAGGGACTAAGCCGAAAATGAATGAATGAATGATTTACTTCCATGCATAGTGCACAGAATGACTTACTGAATGATTTAATGATTGAAATGCTGCTTTCTGTGATTTTTGGACAAACTTTTTTTATTTATTTTCCAAGCCTATAACATTTCATACCAGACACAGAGCTTGCTATTTTTTGTGTTTCAGAACACTCCCTCACCCTTCCAAAACAAGCCTAGGCATGACTATGGCCAAGCAGCTAATACCAAAAACTTGAAATCTCCTTTACCTCCTCTATTTCTGGTTAATCGATATGGCCTCCGTCATCCATTTAGAAAAGCTCTGATTCATGAGGTCCAATTCTAAAGTAAAATTATTTGCGACCTGGGAACCCTTTTTTGTATACTTAGACCTAAAACGTGCTCAATCCAAATCCAGCATCTCTCTTGAAAACTGACTGGCACACTATCTTTTTGATGACTGCATACTCGTACTCTCTTCCAACAGCTGAACCCACATCTATGGCAGATGATATTATATTTACCTGTAAAGTGTGTATATTCTGAAACTATGTTGTTTGTTTGTACTGTTGTATTAAAAAAAAAACTTTAAATAACAGTACATAAAAAAGAAAAAACGTTTTTGTGATCTGATCAGTTTCTCTCTTTCTCTTATTCTCCTCTACAGTGTGTCCTGGCACTGATAACAAGCTCAGCACGCTGTCGGATTTGGACCAGCAGTATAAAACTCTTCGGAAGTTCTACGAGAACTGTGAGGTAGTCATGGGTAATCTGGAGATCACCAGTATTGAGAGAAACCGCAACGTATCTTTCCTCAAGGTGAGTACCTCAACTAACACTGATAGATACACCAAAAACACACATAGTGAAACTCTGAAATTAGTACAGTTCAAAAAGGAAACTACAGTTTACAGGTAAACAGGAAGTATCACATTCAGCCATATCAAACAGTTGGCGTAAGTATCATTTTTACATTCTGTGCCGCATTGTATAGCAAATACATTTGTAGTAATTTGTGTGCCCATGGTGTGTTAAAGCGCATTGTTGTGGTATTATTATTTTGAGGCAACTGAAATAGACCACACCATTGATTAAAGAAAGTCTAAAGGGTTTGTGGTTGTTATTTAAAGAGCATGATAGTAATAGGTGGTTCTAAAATCCATGTACAAGTTGCTTATTACACACACAGGGATGCACAGCAGCACACGATTATATTTAAATATGAAAAATTTAAAGATTAAAATGTAAACAATTATTATTGTCTACATTAATATAAAACCGTTACCTCCCCCCATGCCTTATTCACCCCAGGGGGCTTTGGTAGAATCAATTTCCATTCGGAGCAGATTTATTTATTTGCTTGTGAAGCATTCAGCTTTTCCACATACAAAGTTCGCCATGTAAATAAACCGCAACTCGCATTTACAGGGAATGAGAGATGATACTCTGACTGGTTTAATTCACGTTACATTACCCATTGAATGAAATGTGTAAGTTTAGAGAAGAAAAACTGGAAGTGAGATAGATAGATAGATAGATAGATAGATAGATAGATAGATAGATAGATAGATAGATAGATAGATAGATAGATAGATAGATAGATAGATAGATAGATAGATAGATAGATAGATAGATAGATAGATCTTAGCTGGAATTTTATCTTTGCACCTTGTTATAATAATGTCACAAATGAACAAAATATAGTGCATTATTATGTGTGACTAACAGAAGACTATATAAATATATAAATAGCGGAAGACTATTTACTCTCAATATGAACACTCTAGTGACATGACATTAGTGAGCAAGCCATGCTGTTTTTCTGGATTTCAAAGGCAGTTGGGGCTTTTAGCAGTCTTTTGTATGGGCGCTGCAATTACTGGTAACACTGATGGTTAAATAGCTCTTTTACATTTGCATTAATGGATGCTACTCTTCTCTCCGGTTCCAAGCTTGGAGTAAGTGCAGAAACAGAGCAAATAGATTGTATGTGTGCTTTGTTTTCACACTAAAATCAGCTGTATTTCTTTATTTTGAGAGAAATCAGCTCGCTCCTGAGTCTGTGATTAGTTTTTGTTCTTTTTCATACTGGTTCTAATGTATCAGGATGAAAATATGGAAATAGTACGTGAAAACAAAATGTGCAGTTTGAGGGAGACCCCATGTTGAGCATATTTGGCTGTAAAATGTGTAAATGTGTGACTGGGTTACACTATTTTATGGTACCTTTTAGAAATGATTCTGACTTTGCTCTTACTGTACATGTCAATAACTCCCATTACAGTATTAGTAAGTGTATAAGTAAACTGTTACTAGAGGGTTAGAATAAGTTGTCAACCATACAAAGTTACTTCTTGTTAGTACAATGTTTTTGTTCTGATCTGTTTTTTCAACATAGGGTGATTGTGAATATGTACCACCATATACATTTCTGGAGAGCATAGATTATGTTGCCAGAAGTATTTATGGCTTTTCCGCTGTTACTAGTTTGCTCAGTGGCTCACCACGAATGCGGTAGACTAGAGATGCAGAGCGGAGTTGACCGCAACGAAAGAGTTTTAGTCCAGCGAAGAACAATTTTAGAAAGCAGGTAAAACAATAAAAAATAAAAGGCAAAAAATAAAAAAAGAAGTAAATAACAGGGTGAGAATGTGGTAAAATCAGAAAATGTGGTAAAAATCAGGCGGTTGTGAGGGCCTTTCTTTTTCTGGATTGCTTTTGAAAACACTATCGATTAGGTTTAGGGAAGGAGTGGGTGGGGGGATTGGTCAGTCATTCAGTCAGTCAGACAGCTGACAGCAACCTCTGGTGGATTTATGTGAGAACAGCAGGTGCGAATGGCACTTGCGAGAGAAATTTGAGATCTCAAAAAGCGTACACAGCGGCCTCTGGTGGATTCGCGAAAACAAAAACTGCAAAATAACGTACTGTACCTCCTGGGACGTATTTGGCACTCTCCGGAAATGTATATAGGGGTAAGTATCCATAATGAGCCTGGGTTAGATTTTTTCCTGTAATTTGTGTAATACATATGCAAGCCTGATTGAAGCAAATATATTTATTCAGTTACATGTAATTTATTACTCGGATATGTTGACATTTTCAGTGTTTTTAGGAATAATGATTGGATTTTAACCGACAGTAATCCATGAAGATGTTGCAACAGACATACATCAATGCCGATGATCATAAAAGATAGCTCTTTTTTTAACTGTTTAACTTAAGAGGACGAGCATATGTGTCTAATTAAACACAGAGTATAGGCTCTATTATACACCCGGCGCAATAAGGAGCAAGCTGTGTTTGCAGCGATTTGTTGCTATTTTCAGACCAGCACAAGAATAATTTTCATGTTTTGCACCACGTTGTTTAAATACGTAGCAAATCCATTTGCACCACTTTGTGGACTCATGGGTGTGCTGGTCTAAAAAGGAGGTGTGTTAAGGTGCATTGTTGGTGCATTGCTATTTTGAGGAACTGAAATAGACTGCACCATTGACCAACTAAAAGCTGCTCTAAATTCCAGTGCAGAGTGCGTTAGTTATGTGCCTGTGCAGGTCCAAAATGCATACACATTGCTTAAGACACACAGGATGTACAGCAACACACAAATATCTTTACATATGAGAAAAAATGAAAGGATTAAAATGTTACAGAAATTATTTTTATTTTCTACATAAATATAAAATATAAAAACCACTGCCACCTTACCTTCTTCATCTTGGGGGGCTTTTTTCAGTTTATTCATGACAATTTGTGTTTCTATGATGCGATCATTATTAGCAGTATTATTTATTATATGCATATTTATATTTATTTAAAAAAAATTATTTGTGCAGCTGTCAGGTTTTGGAGACATATGCATCACGATATGGGGCATAAGGATAGGACGTGTGTTTAGATATAACTAGTTTTTTTGACCACAGTTCATTATTATTGTTATTATTTTGCCGGAATTTAGAACTGAATTGAGAAATTGTTTTGCAACAAATCTTTGCACTTAACAAATAAAATTAAATATGTAGGCTAATGGATGTCTTCAATGGAGTGTGTACAACACCGTTTCCTTATCCACGAAAGCAAAGGAGTAAAGTAAAGAGTAAAAGTAAAGAGAAAGCAAAGAGGCCGAATTGAGGAGGCTTGTTCTTTATCCTCACGCTACAGATGGTCTGTTAAAGTGTTTTCTCGCTAATGAAGTGCTCAGTTTTTCCTCTTACAAAGTCCACCATGTAAATAGCAAATGCACCATGGAGCGACGCATCTGACTCTTAAAGGGAATGGGAGATGAGACTCTGATTGGTTTAAAGCACGTTATGCTCAAAACACACCAATCACTCATTAAGATAAGAAGCACAACTCTGTTAGACCATGCACCAGGGTCTTAAAATAGCAAAAGTGATTTGGACATGCCCTTAATGCTTTTGCGCCATGCACTACAGACTTTGCACCTAGATCGTTAGTTAAACTAGAGCCATACGAGTCTAATTTGATTTTACTTTTAGGCTATATGTAGATACAAACGACTATTTTATAAGAAAGTGTCTTTTGATCACTTATAGAATATTGTCCTGCATAGCAATTGATACGATCATCCATTGACAATGATGAACCATTACATGAGTTGTCAAATTTTTATTTGTACTAACTTATTATAATTTTATTTATAAGATACAGATCAGCACAAACAATTTTCCAATATTTATAGGGCAGATCCCCCACACATGTTGTTTTGACATCCTTCAGGTGAGATCAAGAATTAAATAGGGGTCAGCCCAACCCAACCCTCTTGTAATTCGACAACACAATTTCATCCCGCCCTAAATCACAAAAATAAACAGCTGAATG
Source organism: Danio aesculapii (assembly GCF_903798145.1). Taxonomy (NCBI): domain Eukaryota; kingdom Metazoa; phylum Chordata; class Actinopteri; order Cypriniformes; family Danionidae; genus Danio; species Danio aesculapii. Next base: position 54,646,917 of record NC_079435.1, on the reverse strand, counting down.
AATGAGGCCTTGTTTCTAAGGTCTCTTGTTTACTTGTAGCTCTGATGTTTATCCATCAATCTGCTGGTATTCAGGATCAGAGTATGCATCGACAGGTGGTGTCACTTTGGCCTGTCAAGTAGACCCACGGTCGGCTGTCAGGTTTTATCCTGGTCAAGGCCTGAGCGTTCCAGCGGCAGCTAATGATGTTACAGGCTTTGACTGACTCTTCATTAAGGTCTGATCAATCAGGCTGCTGGCTCCCTCCATGGCTGCTTAGTGGGAATACCAGAGAGACTCAATGTCTGAGCTGCCAGCTCCTGTTAATGTCAGGAACTGCCACAAACAATTGCCTCTATGCGTTGGTTGCTTGCTCTGCCACCAAACTAAATATATATGTCTATGTTTGGGAGTGTGTGTACTTATTTTGTCTGTTTACAAGAACAGATTTTGTATAATGTCATGGGTATACAGTTTTGCAGTGGTTTACGAGGACATGTCTAATGTCCTTGTAATTCAAAATTCTCACAGTTCAATCTCAGAGTCTCTCTCAAAGCAGCCTCTTGTTGATAAGTAATTTATTTATCCCCCCTCCCCTCACAATGTGGATATTGCTGTATGTTCACAAACTATTGGAAAGTGAACACATACACACAGAAAATTCATTTCAAGTTTACTTGTATAGCACTTTTCACAGTAATTATCATTCCAGAGCAGCTTCACAAATCAATACATACAGCAGCTCCATATCATTGCATTACAGTTAAAATCAGAAAAGTTAAGGAGTTGTGTAAAGGGTTGGCAGTATGTAAACATAGTTAACCTGTAGTAATACAGCATATAGGGTCCTTCTGAAGGAAATAATATTAACATGTAATAATAATACGTTCAATGAATTTAATGTTTTTTGTCCTCAAAGTTCTCAGATGGTTGGGATCCTCTCTCTTGCAGGATTGCCATCATCTCTTCACAGATCTTGGATCTGTTTAAGTGGCACTCCATGAGAAAGAGGCCTTGAGATGGGCATTAATCCTGTAAGACCTAAATATAGAAAAAAAATTAGCAAACATTTTTTTGACCTCTCAGATATTGTTTTTAGGAGACAACTGATGTAGGAACTAAATCATTTCCACATTTTTCTAACATTTTGGTAAGTTTTTAGGCAAATGTACTCACTTTGTCGGAACTGGTATACAGAGCATTTAAGCATTGTATAGCATGACTGACCATAGCAGTATAGCAGTAATAATACCACAACAATCATATTTTTTATGAATAAGCATTTTTTAATGTCGGTATTGGGGGTTTACAGGGACTCTTCATAGGCGTAATGTATTTTATACAGTGAAAATTGCGTATTAAATGGCCCTACCCCACCCCTACCCCTAAACAAAACCTTCACAGGAAACCTGTAGCAACATTGGAATGTTAAAAGAGCTCCCAAAGTATGATTTTGAAGCATTTTTAATTACAAGGACATTAGACATGTCCTCATAAACCACTATAATATATTACAACTATCTCATACACTCAAAAAATGAAAATGCACAAACACACACACACACGCACGCACGCACGCACACACACACACACACACACAGGCATAATGTCTTTAAATCTTAATGTCTTTAAATCTTAATTCGTACATTTTCATATTTACAGCACATTTGTTCAATATAGGCTCATTCTGAAAACGTAGTCCTATGTACATTTCTGGAGATCACGAATTATATAGCCAGAAGTACGTATGGCTGCATTTTGTCTTCAAAGCGAATGCTACAGGGCGGTATGACACCGATCCTTTTCTTGCTTAACATTTTCTTGCTTGATCGTTTGCCTTCATATAGACAGCTTTTCCGCTGTTACCAGTTTGTCTAGTGGCTCGCCATGTACGTCGGTGGACTTGAGATGCACAGAGGAGTCTGCCATGCCAAAGAGGTTCCAGTCTGACAAAGAACGGTTCCAGAAAGCGAGTAAACAAAACAGAATCCAAAAAAATCAGTCAGTCAACAGCGGCCTCTGGTGGATTTACGTAGGAACAGCAGGCACAAATGGCACTCACAAGAGAAATTTGACATCTGAAAAACCTAACACAGTGGCCTCTAGTGGATTCACGAAAAGAAAACTGCAATAAAAATGTAGCTCCTGGGACGTATTTGGCGCTCTCCAGAAATGCATATAGCGGTACGTTTTTAGAATGAGCCTAGCCTGCATTTGTTACATACTGTACTCGCTGTACTCACACTTCACTGAATTGAAATTCAGGTCTATGGCCTTGAATACAATGCATTTTGGGTGGTAATGCATTTACAGGAGAGCATTTAGCAGCCAGAGAGACTTACTCTCAAATGACAGCACTGCCAGAAAGTGACTGACTGAACACAGGGAGAAAGTGACACAGACTGGAGAAGTGGGCAGCTTGGACCATGTAAACAGACACTGTACACAATTCAACCCATCTGTGTTTCAGAGCTCTTTTTTTACTAACCAACTTCCATTTCAGCAAAAGTACAGAACTCAAGAAAACCTGTCAAAAAAATCTCCATTATAGGGAAAAATTGTCATCGTTTTGACCTAGAAAAGCCACAAAAGTCCAGAAATGATGATGCCCTTAACAGTGGATTTATACCTGACTGTTTTATGCTGACACAGGTACTGTAGTCCAATGGCAATCAGACATTTTATTGTACACATTTTGTTCCAAGAGTGTCCAGACAGAGTGTTTCAACTCCTCCTTGAAAAAAAATACTTGCACTTAATGTAAAATGGTTCTAAAAAGAATCTGTGGGAGTTTTCAATAGAGTTACTTTTTAAATTTACTTTCAAATGGATAGATCAGAACTATTATATTCGTTACCTGTGAATGGCAAATCTACGAAAATGGCAATACATGAAAAGCATAATTGAATGATCTATTACATGTGACATTATCAAATTAAGTTGTTGTAACTCAAAGAAGTTTGAAATAAAATGCAATATAAGTGTAACTGATGGTCGGGGTGACAACAGATTTGGGTCCAAATGCAGTTTGTTTACAACTTGGTCAGGCAGGCAATGGCAAGCGTAGTCTTAGGGTCCGTTCTTCATACTTCGCTTAAATGATCTAAGATGATTAGACAAATCCTGGATCTTTTAATCTTGATAACTGATCTCTGGCTAATTTGGTTCTTCAAACAAATTCGCGAATCAGATTAAAATGTCTAGATGAACTGATCTGAGATCACTGCGTGTGTTGTGAAGGACTGATCTATCGATCCTTGAAATCATGATCAGCAATGTAATGATTGGCTGAGGGCACAGCAACATAATGACATCATCTGATTTATATTCAATTATCCATGTGAGCAAAATGATATAAAATTCATAGTAAACGGTTTGTTAAATATGATATGGAATAACTTTCCACATTTGTTATGAGCTGCATGCTTTACGCTTTCATGTGTCAAGAGTATTTAGCAGTTTATTTAGTTTTATAGTTAGAGCGGATTTTCTTTATCATAGTAGCCATAGTAGTATTATAGTAGCCAATTTCTTCATCAGTGCAAAGAATAACTGGATGTTTAAATTAATTTTGCATAACAAAAGCATTTTGATATTGGTAAAGGTGTCTGCAACTTTTGTGAAGCATCAAATCACCGTTATGTTTACTGTCAAAACATGTGAATGACTGCATAAATGTATTATTCCTTTAAAAAAGTTGCATATTGCGCATACACAAATTGTACTGAAGCGATTGTACCCGTTTGTATCTAAAAAGTTCACATCAATAAATTTTCTCTTTGAACCACCAGGTGGCAGCCTTTGTACTTTTATTTCGAAGTGCAAATTGCATAAGTTTTATTAAAATATTTATTTTTAACCTTTTATATTTAGCTAAAAATTATATTTACTATTTTCCCAAATTTATATGCTGTAACCACTACTGTAAGAAAATATCAGAATTCTGTACATACTTTCAATATTATCTTAGCTTGAACTGAGACGATCTAATCCTGTTTATATGAAATAAACCTGCTCCCGAGCAGGTTTGAGCTACCAGACCTGTTGCTATGACATCAACTCCCAGATGAGTTTTGAAGTTTTTCGTGCAGTCAGTCAGTCAGTTGACAGTGGCCTCTGATGGATTTACATGAGAACAGCATGCGCGAATGGCACTTGCGAGAGAAATTTGAGATCTCAAAAAGCGTACACAACGTCCTAAAGTGGATTCGAAAAAACAAAAACTGCAAAAAAGTACCTCCTGGGGCGTATTTGGCACACTCCAAAAATGTATATCGGGGTATGTATCCATAATGAGCATTGGTTGTAGACTCTTGGTAATGTTACAGGTGTACAAGACTCAGCTGTGTGTGTGTGCATGTGCGTGTGTGTGTGTGTGTGTGTGTGTGTGTGTGAAAATGAGAGGTGTCTTTATAGTCCAGGTAATCTTTGATTATTGCCAGCTGTACCGGGTGTTGATTGGTGCACAGCATCATGGTAGTTGTAGTTCGTATGGTGGCCATACTTTTCAACATTGGGATGTGAAAATAAGGGAGACTCCCCTATTTATTATTAATTCTATGTGTATATGTCTGTTCAAAGATCCACCCAAAATCCAGAGTGTCCACTTTTGCTTCACTTCAAATCACGTGTACAGAATCCTTTGGGAAACAGTGTCTATTTATCAATAAGGAGCGTGTCTGACTGTCACTCACCGTGATCGTGACAAATAGTCTGAAAAAAAATGATTTGTAAAATCAACCAACCAATCGAAAAATCAATCAATCATGAAGAAACAAATAAGAAATCAAAAACACTTTGCAAATGGTTTTTGTATAATGTTTTATAAATCAGACTTTATAGTTATATAACACACACCTTGTTTTTTTAAGCATTCTACAAATGTAGCCTTTAATCTATAATAATAATAATAAATATATCTTGGTACGATGATATAATGCAATGCAATGAAGTGACTGAGTGATGCTCACAAAAGTCTTTGGTGTCATATTTAATAATTTATAGTTAATACTTTTGATTTTAAATGGTTGAAAAACTGCAATCAAGGATTTGGTTCCGTCACGAAATGTTCTAATATTAATGCCATTATAAAAGCTACTCTTATGCTATTTTTATGTTTTGATCATAATGGTAATGCTTTGCAAATTAATCTATGAGATAATAAATAAATGGCCTTTATATATGGGGTTAAACAACCATTGCAAAATTGTGTCTATAGTTTGCAACAATTTCCACATACAATTAGGTTTCTGTTAGCATAAACATCCCACAAGCTATTATCTTGCTATACTGTTTTGTTTCCTTAGGTTTCCTCTCAGGGAATGAGTTTAATAAGTCAAGCTATGCGATTACTTTACTAAAACGCTCTGCTTCTCTCTACCCATTTCCCTCTTATGCTCTACGAAATCCACTTGCTATCCCTTTTAATTAGGATGTAATCAGAATCTGGGCCTGTCATTAATCAAAGCCACCCAAATGAGAGGGGATTGTCCAGCTCACTAGCCTCATTACAGGCCTGTGTATGTGTGTGTGTGCGAGTGCTTTACTAATATTTCAAGGTTGAAGACATTTGCAAACCCCGGAGATCAGAAATTCAGTTGTATTAGTTTTCGTGAAATTAGTCTTTCAGAAGGTTTCGCTGTTACGCCAGTAGGTGGCAGCAAGAGAACATCTGCAAGAGTGAGTGAGTCATTCAGTCGCTCGATTCAACTGATTCATTCAAAAGCACTGATTCTTTAGTAACAGGTCATTTTGATTTGACTTTTGTGTCCATTCTGTTGGTGGACACAAGATGTACAAAAATGACACTTTTAATCCCTTTCATTAAATATGTGTTTTAAACAACACAGGCTCAATGTGATTACACACCCTATATACATTTCTGGAGATCGCCAATTACGTTCCAGGAGCTACGTTTTTTGGAGTTTTTGCTTTTCGCAAATCCACTAGAGGCCGCTATGTAGGCTTTTTCAGATCTCAAATTTATCTTGCGAGTGTCATCTGAGTCTACTGTTGACTGACTTACTGGCTGACTGGCTGACCCAACCGACCGACCCCCACCCACCCCCTTCCCTAAACCAAACCAATAGTGTTTTGAAAAGCACTGATTAACCTGCCCACCCCTTCCCTAAACCCAACCGCAGTATTTTAGAAAGCAATCCAGAAAAAGAAAAGCCCTCTCCTGATTTTACCACATTTTCACCCTGTTATTTACTCATTTATTGAAATTTTCAGCTTTTGTTTTTGTCTCACCTGCTTTCTGAAACCGTTCTTCACCAGACTTGAACACCATTGTCGCGGTCAACTCCACTCTGTGTCTCAAGTCTGCTTTTTCTGTCGAGCTACCGGACAAACTGGTAACAGTGGGAAAGCCGTCCACATGGAGGTAATCGTCAGCTGGAAAGCGAAAAAAGAAATGGCGACATAGCGCCCTGTAGTGTTAATTTAAAGATGAAATGCAGCCATACACAGCCCTGGCTACATAATTTGCGATCTCCATATTCATTCAGAAAAGTTTTTATGCTAATATTTAATAAAAAGAGCACAAGCAATTGCTTTGGGCTTTTTAAATTGTATTTTTTGGTATTGTTGTACTGGTAATAACAGTTTAACAAGTAATAAAATGACAAATGAGTATTACGAGAGAGGTATAATAATATATTTTTCTGGTTTAACTTGTTTTCAGCATTAAATGAAATCTTATTTGCAGTGTTATATATAAATATCTTTATTATATATATAAAGTAATAGGCCTACATTACAATCTAGTCACTTAAAATGTAACTAAATGTGTTACTTAGTTACTTTTTAAGGAAAGTAATGTGAACGTATGTGTTATTTATTTATTTATATATTTATATGCGTTTTTTTAAGAGTAGCTTTAGGCTTATTTAGAACACTGCTTATTTGTACTTCTTAAGCATAAACTTAATTTATTAATCTATAATATAATATAATATAATATAATATAATATAATATAATATAATATAATAAAATATAATATAATATAATAAAATATAATATAATATAATATAATATAATATAATATAATATAATATAATATAGTATAATATAATATAATATAATGTAATGTAATGTAATGTAATGTAATGTAATGTAATGTAATGTAGTGTAGTGTAATGTAATGTAATGTAATGTAATATAATATAATATAATATAATATAATATAATATAATATAATATAATGTAATATATACTTTACACAGCCGGTTCATTCCGCTGTGGTAACCCCTGATTAATAAAGGGACCAAGCCAAATATAAATGAATGAATGAATATAATATTTACAATGCATTTTATTTATTATTATTATATAGATTATTACATAGTGGGTTAGTTTAATAAAATAATTTAATGTGCATGTTGAATATAATAGATGTTTGTTGATGGGCGGTGCTTTTGTTGAAAGCTCTTCTTGGTCGGTTGCAATTATTTTTAAATGCATTAAAAGGCAGCGCATGTCTTAGCCTTACCCTGGAGTTTGTTCACCCTCCACCTATGTACTGAAACCCTTAAATGTCACTTTAAGCTGTATAGAAGTGTGTTGAAAATATCTAGTCAAATATTATTTACTGTCATCATGGCAAAGATCAAATAAATCAGTTATCAGAAATGAGTTATTAAAACTATTATGTTTAGAAATGTGTTGAAAAAAAATGTTTTCTATGTTAAACAGAAATTGGGGGGAAAAATAAACAGGGAGGCTAATAATTCAGGGGGTTTAATAATTCTGATTTCAACGGTATCTGTGTACGCTGAAGTTCTATCCAGTGCATTTTGAGAGAGTGTGAGACGTCCATTTCCTCCCCATAGCTGTTATTTCACCCACTAAATGTATGCTGCTGTACGGGCTTGTCCTTTTCCGAGAGGTAAATGAACCAGGCTGTAATTTTTTATGAGAGATGATGCTACTTGACTTCTGCACCTCTCATTTACAGATGTAGAATTTCACTACCTCCTCGCTAACTCTAAAACCCTCTAAAATCACTTCAGCCTGACATAATGTACCCAGCGAGAAAGAGGACGGGTTCAAGAGGGCTTATGGGAGAAAATGATAATTGTGTCTGTGGGCTAATAGCACCGTCTCATTATCCCACCGTACTGTCACTGTAACATTGTCGGAGGAGAGCGTTTCAGCACAGCCGCCAGCTCACTAACATTAGTGTAATTACAGCTTCTTCTTTTTTTTCATAGGAAATTAACACATTGTTAGATTAAGCGTCTCTTCACCTTCTCAAATTGCTATCACAAGTTCATAGTCCATAAGCGTATTAGTGTTTACTAATTACACACTTTAACCACTTGAAATGCCTTGAAATAAAGGCCATTTTTGTAGCTTTGTGGTCATATGTTCTACTTACATACTTGTCATAACTTTTTCACCGAGCTCAAGCATCTAATATCAGTTCATTATATATTTTTTTTCAATCCCTCATTTTTATGAAGGGTAGTAACATTAATATTATTGTAATAAAACTATTAAATGTGCCACAGAATCAAAATGTGGATTTACGGCATAGCTGAAAAATAAGAGTTCAGTATATGGCATGTATGAGCCATAAACACCATTGTTTCCATGAGTGAAAAACTAGCCAATCAGAACAAATTAGCTATGACCAATTTTCCTTTATTTATAAGTTTATATAAGCGTCTATTATACTTAATACATATGTGGGACTCTTATTTTGAAAATGAAACTGTCATTATAGAGCTTTCAGGCATCTAATATCAGTTAAATATCTTTTTATTTTTCAGTCCCCCATTTTTGTGAAGGGTAGTAACATTACAATTATTATTATAAAACTGTTAATGGTGCCATAGAAAAACCTGGCTTTACCTTGTCATAGCTGAATAATAAGAGTTAAAAGAGCCATAAACACCATTGTTTCCATGAGTGTAAAATCTCTGTGAAAAACTAGCTAATCAGAACAAATCACAGACTGATTGGCCGCAACATTTCCTAGTGAGATTACAACAATGATCCTTTTTTCCCCTTTATTTTTAAGTTTATCTAAGCTTGTATTACACTTATTATTTTAAAAATGAAACTCATTATAAAGCTTTCAGGCATCTAATATCAGATAATTATATATATATTTCCAGCCTCCAGTTTTTTTTTTTTTTTTTTTTAATTAAGCGTAGTAATATTGCTATTATTATAATAAAACTATTAAAGGTTCCATAGAATAAAACCTGGATTTACCTAGGCATAGCTGAAAAAGAAGAGTTTAGTATATAGGATACCATGAGCCATAAGCACCCTTGTTTCCACGAGTGAAGCATGTCTGTGAAAAACTAGCCAATCAGAACAAAACAAAGACTGGTTGTAGTAAATTATAGCAAATAAATAAAAAAGTAAATAAATAAATAAATAATTTAATGAATAAATAAGCGCATGTTGGCTCAGTGGTTAGCAATGCCGCCTCACAGCAAGAATGTCGCTGGTTCCAGTCCCAGCTTGGCCAGTTGGCATTTTTGTGTTTGCATGTTTGCATGTTCTCCTTGTGTTCGCGTGGGTTTCCTCCGGGTACCCCGGTTTCCCCCACAATCTAAATTTATTCATTATTATTGAAGAAATGAATGAATGAATGAATGAATGAATGAATGAATGAATGAATGAATGAATATTTATATATTTACAGTTGAAGTTAGAATTATTAGCCCCCTTGAATTATTAGCCCCTTTGTTTATTTTTTTTCCAATTTTTGTTTTACGGAGAGATTTTTTTAACACATTTCTAAACATAATAGTTTTAATAACTCATTTCTAATAACTGATTTATTTTATCTTTGCCATGATGACAGTAAATAATATTTGACTAGATATTTTTCAAGACACTTCTATACAGCTTAAAGTGACATTTAAAGGCTTAACTAGGTTATTTAGGTTACTAGGCAGTTTAGGTTAATTAGGTAAGTTATTGTATAATGATGGTTTGTTCTGTTGACAATCGGAAAAAAAAAAAAAAAAAAAAAAAAAAAAAAAAAAAAATATATATATATATATATATATATATATATATATATATATATATATATATATATATATATATATATATATATATATATATATATATATATATATAGCTTAAAGGGGCTAATAATTTTGACCGCTTTTTAAAACAAATAAGACTTTCTAAAGAAGAAAAAATATTATCAGACATACTGTGAACATTTCCTTTCTCTGTTAAACATCATTTGGGAAATATTTAAAAACAAAACAAAAAAAAAATCAAAGGGGGGCTAATAATTCTGACTTCAACTGTATATATAAATAAAAAACCCATAACATGACATTTATTAAATAGGTTGTATTTTTTTTTCTAATTGATGACATTATAATAACAGTAATAACTCTGCAATTTACCCAAATTACAAAGTGAAAGTGTACACTAATGTAGCTCTTATGAATTGTCCGTCCAGTTTATCCATGACCATCTAAGTCCCATTAACATCTAGCAGTGTCTCGACATGGTCCCTGAGGTGAAATGAATTCCTCACAGCAATTATGGATACCTGAAATTACTACAGCTACACGAAAAGCTCCGACAATAAAAAAAACAGCCTTAATTGAATTCATGGCATTCAAACGAATGATGATTGAACTGTGTATCTTAATCTTTCAAATTAGACAATATTGACCCCTGGCATATAGACGAAGCTGAAGTGTAATTAATTCTAAATCAATTACACAAAAATCTTTTTGCTGAAAGCTCCTGCAGATTGATTTCGAGCACAGTGTCCTGCATGTAATAACTCCTTGGTTAAATAAATAATAAAAATCACATTCAGTATAATGCTTTTCATTTCAACTCGCTTCTTTTTTCATAACTGTAGCTACGGTTTATCATTCACAATGCGCCAGCTCTCCTCTCCAGCATTTGAATGATTGCCGTTGTTTCTAAAGATACTTCTAAAGGTCATGATTGCTATTCAAATGAAGGTAATGATTGTCTGAGACACCGAGCGCAAGAGGAAGTCCCATTATTTGAGTTATGGAAGACCAAACTTTGCTTACAACATGCATTGTTATTGAAATGAGTCTTCAATGCTGCTTAATTTAGCCCTCCAAATTGTTTTTCCTTTATGGATTTTTAATATTTGCCAGCGAGAGCTAGTTTCAGGCAAATATGTGCAGTGTCATGTAGCTTGCCACATGGAGTGGAACAAACAGATTGCATTTAACAATAGCGTTGACATTTATATTGTGTTTTCCTTCAGTTTGAATACAGAACAGACCGTGCCTGCTCATAAAAAAAAAAAAAAAAACGCCTTCGCCACATTCTGTCATCTAAAAATGGATGATTGTGACCCTGAAACTCTTCCCACTTCTCACTGCGGGGCTTCTGTCAACTACCCTCCTCATTCACAGTCTCATATCTCTTGCAAAAATAAAAATGATCTCCTGCCACGTTCTGGCTTGTAGCTGGAGCTGTTTTGTTTGTTCGCAATATTCTCCTGTTACTTCTGTCGGTTTCTCCCTCGGAATATGCTCTCGATAAAGATGTCAGCAACTTTCATCATGCCTTTTACCGGGTATTTGAAATGAGAGATCATACAGGCAGTGAAATGCAAATCGTGCAGTCATTAAAACTCCAAATATTTACACTTCGCAAGAGATGTTTTGCTGACAGCTTCTGTTAAGGAGTTTGCTCTTTCAAGACTGCAGTTATTGCGTATCGAGTTTTGTCTGTTTGTAAGTCCTTTAGAAACAAATTTGATTTGAATTGAATTTGAATAGGAGTTGCAAGAATGTTTATGTTTACACATTAGCCCCTTTCACGCAGTGATAACGGTAAATATCCGGAAAATTTCCAGAAACGACTTTACTGGTAAATTCCTAAAAAGGTGTTGACACAGGCACAGACGTTCCGTAATTTTTCCGGAAGAAACCATTCACACATCCATTCCAAAATACCGGTAAATTCTGACATCATTAAATGAGCTTTAAACTTATTAATGAGCTCTAAGTATTTGTAAACATAGAAGGGGTTGGCCTTTTCTTGATGATTTCACTTTTACTTATGCATTCATGCAGCTGCTTTGTCTGAGACAACCAAAGGCAGAAACACGAACCACAGCTAAATGTTTACACATTTGAGTACAATACAAATTATGTGGATGGATAAGTATTGTGAACAACTTATGTTCATAATGTTCATAAAATATGTGTGTTCTGCCGCTAACTGGCTCCTTGATGTGCACACACGTCAAGCAACTGAAGCAGAGCTTGAACAAAGATTGGTTTATCATTAGCATTTTATCAATTTTTTACACAGTTGGCATTAAAAACAAACAGAAACGTCATCTGACAAACATCTAGCAGCTAAATGTGTCTGGAATAATATTAAAATGTTTTTGTTTTCATAAACTGCGTGGATGTGAATACATCTAAGTGTTCTGATTGGCTGATTCTGATTTCTAGGCGTGAACGTGCTCTTTCTGGCAATCTTCCTTCTGCGTTCACACATCGCAGAAGTCCGGCAAATTACCAGTAATGTTACAAGTTTTCTTTCCGGAAAATTGCCAGGGTGAATTTACCGGTGTTTTCAAAAAGGACCTGTTCACACATACAGAACTTTCAGACTATACTCAAAAATGTATGTTTGCTGTTTGTTTAAACTACTTATATACAGTAAAATAAGATAAAACAACACAATTCTTGATATTTTTTTTGGGATAACTTAATTGGTTTATGTTCAATCTACTTAAATTTGTAAAAACTAATGATTTAACTTAATTCCTTTATGTTGTCTTAACATAAATCGATTGTGTTGAACCCCGCATTTTTTACAGTGTATGAACATGTTGCCAAATCAGCCCAGGTTCATAATGGATATGTACTCCTGTGTACATTTCTGGAGAGCGCCAATGTCCCAGGAGCTACGTTTTTTTGGTCTTTTTGTTTTCGAGAATCCACTTTCGAGAGGCCTGATTGACTGACTGACTGACCGACTCATCCCCCCACCAAGCCGCCTGATTTTTACCATGTTTTTAAATCTTACCATGTTCTCACCCTGTTATTTCCTTGTTTATTTTTTGCCATTTGTTTTTGTTTTACCTGCTTTCTGGAACCGTTCTTAGCCAGACTCGAACCCCGTCATCATAGTCAACTCCTTTCTGCCAACTTATACGGCAAGCCACTGAGCAAACTGGTAAAAGCAGAGGTAAGCAGTCAGCTGGTAGCGTGAAAAGAAACAGAAGCCATCGGCGGTATCATATCGCCCTGTAACATTCATTTTAAAGACAAAATGCAGCCATGCGAAATGTATACAGGCATATTCACAATAAGCCTGTGTCGTGACAAATTAAATATCTCAGAAACTATGAGTATGATTATTTTGGTGGTTATGAAAAAATAGGTCTCTCATATGAAACTTATTGTAAAAAATAATGCTAAACATATGGGAGCACTTTATTTTGCAGTCCAATTTTGCATGTACATACTATTGGTTTATCACAGTAGTTACAATGACTGGCTGATAACTACTGTAGTTACTATCCCTAAACTTACCGCTGGACCTAACCTTAACCCCTATATAGAGAACAACAGGCACGAATGGCACTCGTGAGTAGGCATGGGACGATAACCGTTTTCAAGGTATACCGAGGTTTGGAAAAGTCAAGGTTTTAAAACTGTATCTCCAGCAGAAAAGATATCCAAAGATGCCATTTTAAACTGTAAACAAATCAGTGTTTTTGAAGACAGCAGAAGTCAATGATTCATATTAATTATTTAGACATGTTTACTGTTCTAAAATAGTTTAATTGTTTCTCAAAATGAAATTTATTGTGTTCAAAAAAGGAAAAAAGATTTAGTTTTTTACCCAGACATTTAAAAATAACATATTGTAGAGCAGTAATCATCATCATCTTACCGTCAGAATCTTATACCGGCCCATGCCTACTTGTGAGAGAAATTTGAGATCTGAAAAAACAAAAAGCGTAGCTCCTGGGACATGTTTAGCGCTCACCAGAAATGTATACAACGGTACGTTTTCACATGGAGCCTGGGTTAGCTACATTTTTGCTAACATAGTGTATGAGAAAGAAATACTTACAAAACTAAGTTTCTGTATGAAAAACAATCTCACAATGGCTGTTTATGCATAACATTTAGCAAAAGAGGTGTTTGTTAACATGCGGTTTGCTGTGATCTGACATTACAGAGTTCTGCCAAGCTCTTATTTAAAAGAGCAAAGCCTTCTGAGGCATATTAACCAGCTTAAACCTCATTGAGAAATGAATTGTGTATTGTTTACTGCTTGCTCAATTGACTGGAATCAATTATGAATTGCGGCACAGGGCTGTAATTGCAATTGAATTAGCCTGTGTTCTTAGGAAAGTCTATTAGGGGGGAAAACATCAAAAGCAAGGGTTTCATTTTCTTTATATTAGTTTTTCTGGCAGCTACGGCACTGGTCCAGTGAATTTGTAATACAAAAAGGGCAGGAAAACACATTTGTGTCAAAGTAAACTGTGTTGTTGAAGAAGCCCTCAAAAGCAAAGTAATTATGTCATTAAAAAAAGGTAAATTCGAAAGCAGATTATGAATTCTGCCCATGTTTTGGGGGTTTGGAGGTTTGTTGGTTTGTTGCTAGGTAACAGAAACTGCACATGACAGTAATAAAGGTTGGATGTTTAGTAATGATGTTTGCTAAAGCCAATGTCACAATTAATATTTGTCGTATTTAGGGAGAGAATGCTAATTATATAAGAACTTCCCACACTATGCTATTTTTTATTTGTGTTTACAGTACATTAAATGTATGCTTAGTGTATTATAATTTGTGTATTTTATAATAATAATAATAATAATAATAGTAATAATAATAATAATAATAATAATGATAATAATAATGATAGTGATAATAATTTGTATATTTTAGTCTATTATATAATATTTTATAAATGTAGATACAATACAATGATCATAATTTTATCTAGCTACGATACACTCAACAAAATTATTGTCATTGATCCCAGTTGTACGAGCAACAAATAATAACTTGACTTCTGGTTGATCATTTGGAAAAGTGGCAGGAGGTAGATTTTTCTGATGGATCATCTGTTGAACTGCAGCCCAATCATCACATACTGCAGAAGACCTATTGGAACCCACACAGACCCAAGAATCTCAGAGAAATCAGTCAAGTTTGGGAAAAAAAATCATGGTTTGGGGTTACATTCAGTATGGGGCATGTGAGATATCTGTAGAGTGGATAGCAACATCAACAGCCTGAGGTATCAAGACATTTGTGCTGCCAATTACTTTACAAACCACAACAGAGGGCAAATTCTTCAGCAGGAAAGTGCTTTTTCTCACACTTCAGCCTCGACATCAAAGATCCTTAAAGCAAAGAAGGTCAAGGTGCTGCAGGATTGGCCAGCCCAGTCACCAGACATGAACATTATGGAGCATGTCTGGGGTAGGCATATCTTGACATTGTTTTCTTTAGTCTTGAAATATGTTACATCATATGTTATGTTATGAAAAAGGAAAAAATAATAAAAAACAAAACAAAGATAAAGCTGTCTTTTAAACATGTACAAGCTTTATATTGTGCCTATA
>NC_079435.1:54598847-54628847 GCF_903798145.1 Danio aesculapii | reverse complement strand
ATAAATTGCCGAGTCCTGTTTATCCCACAAACATTACAAAGCATTTCTCCTGGTTTGTTTTCATGTGTTTTGATCCTAGCCTTGTTCCTCGTCCTGATTCTCCGCCGCCTAGTCCGATCGCTCGCCTGTTTATTGACCTTGATTTTTAGATTCCCCTTTTGATATTGTTTTGCTCCTGCTCTTTACCCTTACCTGTACGACCATGATTATTAATAAACTGCATTTGGATCTGCAAGTCTGCTCTTAGCATCAGCATCACAACAGGGGCAAACAAAACTGAAATTTAGCATCCAATTCTTGCACAACATACAGTTTTATCTGTTATCTCTCTCTTTCGGTAGTACCCAATTTAAAGTGAGATTTTGGAAACCAGATCTACATGTAGCAGGAACGGTCGGGTCAGGTAGAAAATAGGGCAGGTCGGGCTGCGGGTGAACAAAGGCTGAATATATACAGCGGGAGCGGTTGGGTGCGGAATAAAACCTTGCAGGAGTGGGTGGGAGCAGGACTAAAAAAATGTGTCCTGCGTAGATCTCTACTTCGGTGCAGTGTTTAAAAACACTACAGCTTCAGGATCTCGACGGTGTCGAAACGTCAGTTTCACGTCAGCCATCCCTATTTAAAATCCTCGGTGTGTTTTACAGATGACATTGTTTTAGATGACTTTAGATGACTCACGACGGCCCGCAGGAGTCGGACAGGTGCTTCTGGGTCACGCGAGGTGAGGGACAGAAAGCCAAGACATCCCCGACAGGCACTTTTTTGCGCATCCATGTATTATTAATCGCAGATACAGCTTTATCACTTTAATGGCTGATTAAACAATATCTCTGCAAAGGGATTTGACAGTCCGGGTTCAGTTCTGCCTGCTTGTCTTTGCTTTTTCTTTCTATCCTCAAAGATACGTCTTCTCTTTTATTGTCTCTCTTTTTTTGGTTGTGCTGAGGTGTCAGGTGGCGTCTTTGAATGAGGTTACTGGGCATGTCTTTGAGAATTTCTCAATCCACACAGCGGGGGTTTTACTGACACAAAAGATTTTTCTTTTTTTTTGGCTGGCTTAAAGGGATAGTTCAACACAAAGTGAAAAATCTGTCATCGTAGAAACCTTGGTTCATATTTGAAACACAAATTGTGACATTTTAATGAAACCTGAGAACTTGCAGGAAGCGTGTTGTAAAACTACTGCGTTTTGAAAGATGTTAAACCCAATACTTGTGCAGCAATGAGTATAATTCATTTAAAGGAATAGTTCTACCCAAAAATAATAAGTTCATTTACTCACCCAAAGGTCATCCTGGATGTAGGTGACTTTGTTCCACCCAGTAGAACATTAAAGAAGATTTTAGCTGAATCTGTAGTGCTGTATTGTGTGATTTTATTTAAAAAATTTTATTATTATTATTATTTTTTTAAACAAAGCGCGTATAGACTACGTCTAATGTGGTAAAAATGAAAGCTTAAAATCTGTGTGAACTGGAAGTTGCTGAGACTTTTATTTTAGTATGTTGTTGTACTTCTAACTGAAACAGAATACTGTATAGGGGCCGGGGCATTCTTTTTGCACATCCTTCCATCATAGCAAACTACTGTAATGGTAAAAGGTGCTGGGTTGATAATATTGTGGCTGAAACCATCAAACTGACATCAACAGAGAAGGACCGGAAAATGGTCAGTTTTTGATTAAAGATTATCAAAACAAAATTTTTTTTTTTAGAATAACGACATCCGCTAGGAAAATAAACATTGTACATTTAGATTAAAGATGGAGTTTATGTGTTTAAATTTAAATCCGCTCATCATATTAATGATTCATATATATTACAGTGTTTTAATGACACTGTTTGGATGTTCAAAGTTTTGGTTGTGGTTTTTAAAAGCAGACAAATAAGTTCTGTTTTCCATAAAATGATCTTAATTTGTGTGTTTTTAAAAGATGAACTAAAATCTTATGATTTTAGAAAGACATGAAGTTGGTTTAACTTAAATAAATGTTTCTTTTATTCTATTTAAAATAGGAAAATAAATAACGAATAACAGATTATACAAGTTATTTGATTTATTTATTTTTTTGTAGCTTAAAATTAATACTTTACTTGATTTAATCTTTATGAAAACCATTTCATGGAATGGAAAGACTATAGAGGAAGTATACATTTTTTATCTAAAATATATTTAAAAAACATTCTAGTTTTGTAAACTTTTTTATGGTTTAGGGTATCAGTGCTCATAAAAAATATATATTTTATTGTATTTTATTTTATTTTATTTAGAAAGAATTTATTTTATTTAATTTTAGAAGCATTTTTATTTTATTTGTATTTTATTTAGAAAGAATTTGTTTTATTTTATTTTAATATGAAAACATTTTTATTTTATTTTATTTTATTTTAGAAGCATTTTATTTTGTTTTATTTTATTTAGAAAGAATTTATTTTATTTTATTTAGAAATAATTTGTTTTATTTTATTTTAATTTGAAAACATTTTTATTTCATTTTATTTTATTTTAGAAGCATTTTTATTTTATTTTATTTTATTTAGAAAGAATTTATTTTATTTTATTTTTAAAAAATTGTTTTATTTTATTTTAATTTGAAAACATTTTTATTTTATTTTATTTTATTTTAGAAGCATTTTTATTTTATTTTATTTTATTTAGAAAGAATTTATTTTATTTTATTTAAAAAAGAATTTGTTTTATTTTATTTTAATTTGAAAACATTTTTATTTTATTTTATTTTAGAAGCATTTTTATTTTATTTTATAATAATTTTTAATTTAATTTAATTTAATTTAATTTCGAAAGAATTTTTATTTTATTTAGAAAGAATTTGTTTTATTTTAGTTTGAAAACATTATTATTTTATTTTATTTTGTAAGCATTGTTATTTTATTTTATTATTTTCTTTTATTTTATTTTCTTTTATTTTATTTTGAAAGCATTTTAATATACTTACTATACATTTCTGATTAGAAGCCATAAAATGATGTCTTTAGATGTATTTTGTTATTTGTCTGAATAGATCTGTTTTATGTATTTGCTACAGATGCTGTCAACCGATCCTAATGTGTGTTGAAACTAGAGCAAATTTTTAAAATTAATTAGTGAGAGTTTACAACCACAGTACATCACTAGAATCAGAATGATCTTTATTCCACACAACACAAGAGCTTTCAAAGCATCACTCGATGGATGCAATGTTCCGGCCCAATGTTGCAGAAAGTGGCACATTATTTATGACACTGCAACACAGTCCTTCATAAAATGCTGTATATCATAATGCCCACTGTAAGCAAGAAAATTTAACAGTAGTTATCTATCCTCAGTGATGGGGAGAGCCACGTGTTTGAGGCAACTGTCATCTTTTGAATTTCATACTAATGTCATTCATTCATTCATTTCTTTTTTGGCTTAGTTACTTTATTAATCCGGGGTCGCCACAGCGGAATGAACCACCAACTTATCCAGCATATGTTTTATGCAGCAAATGCCCTTTCAACTGCAACCCATCACTGGGATACATCCATACACACTCATTCCCACACATACACTATATGGACAATTTAGCTTACCCAGTTCACCTGTAACACATGTCTTTGGATTTGTGGGGGAAACTGGAGCACCCAGAGAAAACCCACGCGAACACAAGGAGAACATGCAAACTATACACAGAAATGCTGACTGACTCAGCCAAGGCTCAAACCAGCAACCTTCTTGCTGTGAGGTGAACGTGCCACCCACTGCGCCATCACGTTTCCCATACCAATGTCTTTTAATCATATTTTTAGCACGAATATATACAGAATTATTAACCCCCCATATATTTTTTTTCTCTTTCTAATTATTATTTAATGGAAAAGCATATTTTTTCAACACATTTCTAAACATAATATTTTAATAACTAGTTTCCTATAACTGGTTTCTTTTATATTTGCCACGATGACAATAAATAATATTTTTATAGATACACTGTAAAAAAAATTCAGTCAGTACAACAAAAATAACATAATCCATATTTCCTTTCGCTTTTTCTTGTTCACTCAGCTTTTGAAAACATCAGCTGCACTGACCTAAAAGGATTTGTCAGTAAAAATCATTTAGTTGGGTTAACATAAGATTATTAGTTTTCTAGAGAGGTGAACTACCCTGTAACAAAACTTGTTGTTCCAACTGAACATTTTTTATCTGCAGATCTGGAATGCCTGAAGTTGAGTGAACAAAAAAAAACATAATCCTTATTTCCTTTTGTTTTTTCTCATGTACTCAACATACTTTTTCCCACCTTTAATTGGTAAAACAGCAGAGAGTATAGACTGCAAAGCATGGGGGGAGGAGAGAGAATAGTTTAAAAATATGTTGAGTACATGAGAAAAAAAAGAAAGGAAATAAGGATTATTATTATTATTTTTTGTTCACTCAATTTCAGGCATTCCAGTTCTGCAGAGCAAAAAAAAAGTTCAGTTGGCACAATTTAAAAAGTTTGGTTACAGAGTAGTTCAACTCTCCAGAAAACTAATAATCTTATGTTAACCCAACTAAATGTTTTTTTTTATAATACTGGCAAATAAATTTAGGTCAGTACAGCTGATGTTTTCAAACGTTGAGTGAACAAGAAAAAGGATTATTTTGTTTTGTTTGTTTTATTTTTACAGTGTATCTTTTCAGATAGTAGTATTCAGCTCAAAGTGCAATTTAAAGGCTTAACTGGGTTAATTTAAGACAAGTTAGGGTAACAAGGTAAGTGGTTTGTTCTGTAGACAATCAGAAAAAAAATTGCTTAAGGGGGCTAATAATATTGACTTCAAAAAATGCTTTAAAAAGTTACAATTGCTTTCATTCTAGCCAATATAAAACAAATAAGACTTCCTCCAGAAGAAAAAATATTACAGGAAATACTGTGAAAAATCCTTGCTCTGTTAAACATTATTTGGGAAATATATGAAAAAGAAAAAAAAAAAATCACAGGAGAGTTAGTTTTGACTTCAACTGCATATATATATATATATATATATATATATATATATATATATATATATATATATATATATATATATATATATATATATATATATATATATATATATATATATATATATATATCCATTTCTCCAGCTTTGCAGGCAACATTTGATTCTCAAGCCTTGTTTCTGGAATTTTCAGTATGAGTTTTAAGAGATGAAAGTTGTTCTTCAGCCCCCTTGAGACATTCAGCACATTGATGATGAATGACTCCTTTGATTACAGCCATGTGCTTCTCTTTCATGCTTGTTCAACACGGCTCAACGGAATGATCAATGATTTTCATAAGAAACCTATGATACAATAATGGCTGCAACCTTATTTTCTGTGGCGCTTCGATCAAACGTTCTTTCTTTTATTATCCTCATACAGTAGATAACCTCTACTGTGCATGAAGGCTAGTTTTATCAACTCTCCAGAATCTCGCATCATATAATTAAATCCAACATGTTTCAATAAATGAGTGGGCAGATCTGTGTATGTAAATATTGCTTCATCTTTCACCACATATGGCCAAAGGTTATTGAATAAGAAAAATTCAAGTACGCTTCAGTGATTCGTTGTGTCCAGGCACTTCAAATCCAGTCTTACATTACATGTTTTAATGAAAGACGGTTGTTATTCACAAACAGCGGAGTCTCTAATGAATCTGATCTTATACTCCAGCAACGCACCAAGAAGTCTCTGCGCACACCCTGCAAAGCAATTAGACCATCATGCAGCACGCATACAAATTGAAAAGCATTACTGATTCATCTTAAATTGAAAAGGGCACATTTCCCTTATTTGTGTTCAATTATTTATTTTTGTTTGTCTTGTTTAAGTGTGTTACATGCCGCTACTGCAACAAAACTGTTCCAGTATGTACAATGAATAAGCATACAACTTAACCAATCAACTTTTTTTTCTTATATCATAATGAATCATTGCTGAATGAAAACCAGCATGCAAGCACTCTTCGAACATCCAAACTGTGCATCATATTGTTACTCTAAACAGAACTTGTGTACTGTATTTGCCACACAATATGTGCATTTTGTCAAAATCCTATTATATATTAACAAAATATAATACCAGAAATAAAGGTACAAAGGCTTCTCTGACATGATGCACAGGTAGGTTGCCAGATTGATGACACTTACAGGACTGAGTATGGCTGACAATTGAGCCTTTTACGCTGTACAATTCCCAGCTAATCTTTACATCAGTTATATTTGAGTTGTTTGCAAAATAAAAACCACCTCATGTGGATTATTATAACGCTGAATGTGGTTCTTATTTCGATGGCTGCTATTGTTCTACCGAGATCACATTTTACGGCGTGCCCTTATATATAGAGGCATCCTTTAAGAGTGAAATCAAACATGTTGTGTTTTCTGCCAAGGCAACCTGAGGTGGTGAAATATAATTGGGTAAAACTGGCAGTGGCCAGGTTATAGAGACCAAAACAAAGACACGGAATAAAACACGGAACGCACATTTTCAAAGCAGAATAACTGAATTTAGCAGTGTTTTTCAGATAAGCTAGTATGTTCACTGTTTCTTTTTTTTTTTTTTCAAATATATTTTTATTGAATATTTTTGGTGCAAAAACATGTCAGAAAATTAATAATTATAGTAAGTAAAATTACATTGTAATAAAAAAACAACAAATAAATTATAATAACACTAATAATAATAAATAAAAATAAATAAATAAATAAATAAATAAATAAATAAATAAATAAATAAATAAATAAATAAATAAATAAATAAATAAATCACAATATTACATTGCAAAAAGGCATATTACATTTCTTTTGTCCAGGCTGAGTCTAACAGACAAGCTTTTAGTCTTAGAGACTTAAAGGTTCCTAGATAATCAAAGAAAGGGTCCCAGGTCCGATAAAATAGAAAAGGTTTATTCTTCATAGCTGTGGAGAAAGCCTCAAGTGGAATTATGCTGCAGACTGCAAGCAGCCATTGATTTAAACTGGGCGGTTCTTCATTAATCCACTTTACAAGGATACATTTCCGAGCAAAGTAACACTGTTTCTTAAATATCTCCAAACATACAGTTGAAGTCAGAATTATTAGCCCCCCCCCCCCCCCCCCTGTTTATTTTTTCCACAATTTCTGTTTAACGGAGAGATTTTTTCAACACATTTCTAAACATAATAGTTTTAATAACTCGTTTCTAGTAACTGATTTATTTTATCTTTGCCATGATGACAGTAAATAATATTTGACTAGATATTTTTCAAGACACTTCTATACAGCTTAAAGTGACATTTAAAGGGGCTAATAATTTTGTCCCTAAAATGTTTTTTTTATTTATTCCATTCTTATTCTATGCTTTTATTCTAGCCAAAATAAAACAAATAAGACTTTCTCTAGAAGAAAAAATATTATCAGTCATACTGTGAAAATGACCTTGCTCTATTAAAGATCATTTGGGAAATATTTAAAAAAGAAAAAAAATTCAAAGTGGGGCTAATAATTCTGACTTCAACTGAATAAAGGTATTTTTAGGATTAAGAAGAGTCAAAAAAGTACACAATAGGTACACTGTAAAAAGGAATTAGTATACTTAAGTCACTAACCCCGTTGTTTTTTAGATGATTTAATTGACTTAAAAATGAGTAAACTTGTTGCTTTAAAATTATTAAGTGTGCAAGATTATGAAATCTTTTTTAATAATATTGGTAGTTTTAAATGCAAATGCATTCACAATCATGAAATCCATTAAACTATTGGCCCTCAAAAGTATAATAATAACTAGCAAATAATGACAAAAAAGGTTTAGGTGGTGTGCAACCAGGGCAGGAGTGGGACTCCTTTTCAGCCCTGGAGTTTCAAGCCTTAGACCGGCCCACCTCAGTTCACAACTGACCATATTAAAATAAGGTCATTTCCAATTCAGTTTCTAATGACACTCACGTCTTTTTCAAGGACACAGCTGCTTTACAACTTCAAATGTTTTTCATAAATATGAGAACAATAAAGGGTAGCTAAATCTCCAACACTATTCTTTAAAACATCACAATGTCCTGTTTTTCTGCAATATCTGAATATATATTCTGTGTAAACTTCTTTATAGATATTCAGTCCTTTGTAACGGTGGTCATACAAAAAATAAAAATAAAATACGTACACCTATATAAGTAACCCAAACAGTATTATATGTCTTAACACTAAAGATAAAAAAAAAAAAAAACTACTCAGGTAAGATTCGAACACTGGTCGGCAGGGTCATAACGCAACATGCTGACCACTGGACCACAATGGCACTTTCATGTTAATGAGCGTTCTACTGATGACTTAATCTTTTTCTCCCCTTTTTAAATTTCTGATCAAGTTATGTCAGATTTATTAATGTAGTGAATCATCTGATTTTCTTTGAGCAGGTGTAATGTGGAACACACCGGATCCGGTACCCCTGCACCTCATTTTACCGATCCCCCTCCTCAACTGCCCTCCTCCCCGTCTGCTGTTCACTTTCACTTCCGCGACTCCCCAACCCTCTCCACGTTCGTCCGCGACAACCAATAACGTTATATTTTCTCAAGGGGCTGTGAGAACATAAATAAAAAGAGTGGAGATGCGGTAAAACAATGAATAAAAGGAGTGAGGCTCTGGTAAAATAAATAAATAAATAAATAAATGAAAAACGTGTGACTGCTGAGAGTGCAAGCAGCTAGTGACACCGGCCCTCGTGGCCAAAAAAAAAGGACCGGCCCGCCGGAAATTCTCCCGGTCCTCCCGATTATCCAATCCGGGCCTGTGTGCAACAAGGCGTGGCCTAAAGAGAAAGGTAAAAGCAATGCAAAAATGCAGACAATTAATCATTGTAAAAACCTAAATCCTGGTTACTTTAGGAGATTTAGAAATCCCGACTGAACACTTTTTTTTTTTTTTTGTCCCAAAAACATCCTGGAAAACACAGACATTTTTATTGGTTTACATCATTTTGTCTTCAGAACTTCCTTCATTCTAAGTGGTGTAGATTAAATAAGGTGCTGGAAACATTTCTGAAAAATCCGTCCCATATCGGCATGATTGCATAACATCCTGTATCTGCTGTGAATTTGTCGGCTAAACATCACTGATGTCAATCTCCTGTTCCAGCACATCCCAAAGGTGGTCTAATACATTGAGATCTGCTGACTGTGGAGGCCTCGCCGAGCACTGTGAACTCACTGTCATGTTCAAGAAACCAGTTTGAGATGATCTGAGCTTTATGACATGGTGCATGATCCTGCTGGAAGTAACCGTCAGGAGATGGCTTCACTGTGGTCATTAAGGGATGGTCCTGTGTGGATTGGAGGTGTTGTGCACAGAGATGCTCTTCTGCAGGTTGCAATACACAGTTATTTGATTTACGGTTGCCTTTCTATTGGCTGAACCTCATCTGTCCTCTGGCACTAACAAGTCAAGTTCACCCACCCAAGAACCACCAGTGGCATATACAGTGGGGGGAAATAAGTATTGAACATGTCACCATTTTATCACAGAAAACATATTTCTAAAGGTGCTGTTGACTTGAAATCTTAACCTGATGTTGACAGCAACCAAATAAATCCATATATGCAAAGAAAACAAAACTAATTAGTTCAAAAATGAAGTTATATATAATAAAATTAAATAATGTAGGGAACGAGTATTGAACACATGAAGGAAGGGAGGTGTAGAAAGACATGGAATGCCCAGACAGCAACTGAAATCTCTCAGTAGTTCTTCGGCAACCCTCTGCCCTTCCTCAGTGTAAATAGCTGCTTCAGTTCAACATCTACATTAGCAGGATGATGAACATGAAACCAGGGTGAACATTTCAGCAAGACAGTGATCCAAAACACAGCCAAGGAAACTCTCGAATGCTTTCAGAGAATAAAAATCAAACTGTAGAATGGCCCAGCCAATCACCTGACTTGATTCCAATATAGAATACAAATTAAAGATCAGATTGGTCAGATGAGAAGAATCGTCACCCACAAAACCATAAAGATTTTTACACTGTTGAAATCTGTGAAAACCCCACACCTGAGCAATGCATGTGACTTCATTCTCCATATGTCTCCTACTCGATAGTCACTCAAATCAGTGTTTCTCAACCACGTTCCTGGAGGACTATCAACACTGCATGTTTTGGATGTCTCCTTTGTCGGTCACACCTATCACAGGTCTTTCAGTCTCTGCTAATGAGCTGATTATCTGAATCAGGTGTGTTTGGTTAAGGAGACGGGAAAAATATGCAGAGCTGGTGGTCCCCCTGGAACGTGGTTGAGAAACACTGATTTTAATCACCTTTCTTTCCCATTCTGATGCTTAGCTTGAACTTCAGCAGATCGTCTTGACCATGTCTACTTGCCTAAATGCATTGGGTTTCTGCCATGCATTTGGATTATTAGATATTTGTTGAATCCTGTTATTCCCTAAAGCTCTACAAGGGAGTCTAAGCCATGTTTGCTGACTCCACAGTTCCACCTTGTCTAATTTATTCATTATGTTACACAAATTTCCATGCTACCTAACACTTTGTGCCCTCATATGTATGCCTGTGCACATCCCTGGCGGTGTATTAATGCAGTAGCCTTGATGTGAAGCATGCTCGCCGTCCACCCCCACAGAGCCTCTCGGGCGAGTAAATGTCCAGTCTTCTGCTTTTCTCCACACACAGCCTTGGGTGCTCACTTAGTGAATGCTTTTTGCTTCTGAGCATCTGTCCGTGAACCCAAGGCTGGGCTCCGTTGTGTGGATATGGTTGATACATCTGGGCCCCTGTATTGTTCAGCTTATCTGTGGATGAGTTTCAGTGATTTGCAAACTTGCTTTCAACTTAAGAGCTGGTGCTCAGATTTGTTAAGGTGTTCTTTTGTTTTTCAGGGTCTTTTGTGCAGTTTTGTTGACTGTCACATTATTACATTTTATTTTTCATCTGTTTACTTTCTATAGAGATTGCTATCTGACAAAGAACAATACATGTGTTGCAGGATCTTGGATTTATGCATTAGTTGTTGAGTGTAAATTGAGATGTTTTACTTTGGTTTTTTATTACCTAAATTAAATTAAATTAAATATGTTCACTTCCAAAAGAGATTGCTATCTAAATACTAATAAAGAAAAAATAAATATGATGCAGGATTTTGGATTATTTTATTTTATTTTATTTTGTTTTGTTTTGTGTTGTTTTGTTTTGTTTTGTTTTGTTTTGTTTTATTTTATTTTATTTTATTTTATTTTATTTTATTTTATTTTGTTTTGTTTTGTTTTGTTTTGTTTTGTTTTGTTTTGTTTTGTTTTGTTTTGTTTTGTTTAGTTTAGTTTAGTTTAGTTTAGTTTAGTTTAGTTTAGTTTAGTTTAGTTTAGTTTAGTTTAGTTTTGTTTTGTTTTGTTTTGTTTTGTTTTGTTTTGTTTTGTTTTGTTTTGTTTTATTGAATTTCATTTCATTAAATTTAATTAAAATTATTTTATTTTCATTATCTTTTTTATTATGCAAGCATTTTAATATACTTTAGTGTAAATTGAGATGTTTTATTTAAGGATCCAGTTATTATTATAGTTATTATAGTTATTATAAGATATTTTTATTTTATTTTGACTTTATTATGCAAACATTTTTATAGATTTAATTTAATTTAATTTAATTTAATTTAATTTAATTTAATTTAATTTAATTTAATTTAATTTAATTTAATTTAATTTAATTTAATTTAATTTAATTTGTTCACTTTTAAATAAGTTTGCTATCTTGATACTGATAAAGAAAACTAAATGTGATGTAGGTTTCTTGATTTATTTTATTTTATTTTATTTTATTTTATTTTATTTTATTTTATTTTATTTTATTTTATTTTATTTTATTTTATTTTATTTTATTTTATTTTATTTTATTTTATTTTATTTTATTTTATTTTATTTTATTAATATGTTCACTTCCAAAAGAGATTACTATCTTAATACTGATAAAGAAAAATTGTACACATTTATGATTGGAAACCCCATAGATTGCTGCCTTTATATGTATTTGCAGATTTAAAAAAATAAAAAAAATCTTACTTTAAACTTCTCTTTTTATAATTTTTTTAAAAAGTAATTCTATCCTGTCCTGTTTTCAAACCTCCATTTTCTATCCTTTTTTTCCATCAAACTCCACATCCTTCATTTGACTTGTTTGTTGCACATTCAATAATGTCACCATCTTTTCATTCTGATTTCAGAGTAAACTGAAATGCAGCACACTTAAGAGGGTAAAAAGTGTTGTGAGTGGCAATGAATTTTGGGAAAATCTGAACTGTGAAGGATCCATCTGTTGTATCCTTCATTGCCTGGCAAATGAAGGATGGATTTCAAGACTGCATCTGAAGGACTTTTGATTGGCATAACTGTTGTTAGGTCTCTGTGATGAAATCACCCTGTGAATATTACAGATTTTTTATTCAGACACAGCTAAAAATAAGAAAATAGCCATTTATGTGTTTTCATTTAGAGTTTTTCTGCACACTATTATGTCACACTGAGGCAAAATATTTGTTTTGGCAGCTTGGTTTTACTAAAATAAAACAGTTTTAAGCTAATAATGAATATTTTGGAACATATAAAATGTTGAAATCTAAAATCTAGAAAAAATGTAGAAAATAAACCATTGTGCATTTCTGAGTGTGCTTAACACAGGTGAGTAGGCCTGACAAACCACATGTAGAAACATTCATCTCTCTATATGCACCTGGCACTTTACTTATCTCCATCTTACAAGGATTCAGTAAGGAAAATAATAATTATTTATTAATGTATCACAAATCATGTTGCACTACTTGCTTTTTTAACCTTAAATGCTTCTTTTACACAATATCTTGCAGGATACCCACATAGCAAAATATCTCTGGCCCAGCTCTGGCCCACACAATCAGCTTTTGCTTGGCCCACATGCTGCAGTAAATTACGGTACATGACTGGACCAAGTCCGGCTTCCAGACAAGGGCCAAACATGGACCATATCTGGGCCAAGTCTCAGCCAAGTTAATAATCCATAACTGAGCCTGAACTGGGCCAGATATGTTGGTGTGTCACGACTGCAATGAAATTGATAAACCCATAAATCATTGCGCTATAGGCTTGCTATGGGTGTGCTTTTTCTCAAAGCGACCCGATAAGTAGAATTTTTTTCTTTATTTTAAAATAATAAAAAATATATTTTAAAAGTGGGTCAAGACAGGCCAAACTTACATGGCCCACATATCAGTTATTAACATCTGGGCCCAATACTACATTTTACATCTGGCCCAAGTATTGTGTGCCGCCTTAAAAACGGTTCCACCTCTGCCAAACCAGAGCCATGCTTGGCCCACATGCTGTATGCCAGTGCCGGATGAATGCCTGCTGTGCCATATTTATGCCAAATCTGGGCCAGAATTCTTTGCTACCTGGGAATTGTTCTGTATTATGTAAACTTGTTTAGTGTGTCTTAGGTTATGTGTATAGTTTAGCATTTATAGTATAGTTATTAGTTAGTTTAGTTAGATTACCACTCACGAATGTTAGTTATGCATAGGTTTAAAATACCTCTTATGTCCAGTGTTGTGTTCATATTTATGGTTATGTTCATTTATGTACCATAGTAGTCCTGTGAGACATGAAATTTCATTCCACTGTATGTCCACACATGTAGCAGAAGGACAATAATGCTTGACTTGACTTATGGCTTATGACTGTCAAAAAAATCAATTATACATTCGATTTTTAACCTAAAGACGCATGTAAGCTAATCATATGTATAGATAAATCATTTGCAGTTATCTATATCAAAAGTTTGGAAAATAGATCTGAATTTGCATTTAAAAATGGCTGTAATGACATTGGAGTGTTTTTTGAAGGCCGATTATTTGTGGAATTCAATCGCAGTTAAGTAGTAAAAATCATTTAAAAGTACATTCTATCTGTTTTTCAGTTTACTGACGAAATCTCGTGGTTTTGTTACCTAATGAATATATTTCAGTAATTTTCAGTATTTCAGTAATATTTCAGTAAATATTTGAAAACACCAAAACAAATGTGCACATAACCCAACAGCTCCTTACCCTTTTATCAAAGAGCTTAAAATGACCAAGAGGCGAGACTCAATAGAATGTTCCATTGCAACAGCAGCGCCCAGCGATTCCGCCATTCTGGAGTGAAAGCGATCAGCCGTCCATTGGATCTTATTGCTGCTGTGATGGCAAGCAGCTGCTTTGTTTTTTATTTATTCATTTAAAAAGCGTATTAAAGCTGAGAGACAACCTGAAAGACGACAATACAACACTTAAAATCAAAGACTGGTAAATATTAGCATATTGTATAGTTTATTTCACAGACTTAATGTTTAATATATTAACCATACTTTAATGTGAAATTACATTAAATTACTTTAATTTAATAGTTTGCGCACTGGCATAATACTGACATGTTAAATTAAATTAACATGACTTTCAAAATGGGATGTTGATAGGGGATTAACAGCTGCTTTCTGTTGGACTATTATATAATAATAATATTTTTCCACTATTGTCTGTTAAAAAAAAGACTAATAAAGTTTTTATTTAAAAAGCTACTTTCTCCAAATGTATTTATTTTTTATTTTTATATATATTTTTATTGATTTGTGCTGTCATTAAAAATCGTGGAGGCCATACAAACTACCAGATAATGTAGTTGTTGTTGTAGTTTTTGTTGTGTATACTCATTTTTGCTTCACCCTAATTTGAGTAAAACTAAAAAAGTTATCAACTTATTTTGTCAACCTTTTATGTTATATGTGAAACAGATATTTTAGATATCAGAAGTATTAAACTTAGTCTTGTCAATTTTTTTTATTATCTGTTTTTATTCGGATTCATTGTTTTAAAATGTTACTTTTTAAAGGGGATGTACTCATTTTAACTCATATTTAACTCAATAATTTATTTCATTCTGTCTGTTGTTAGTTATCCATGCTGTTTTCCTATTGGAATTTTCATCTCAAAATGGCTGCCGCGTAACACTAGCAGGATCTAGTGGCTGTTTACGAAATAGCAACAGGTTGTCACCTCTTGGTGATTCTATGATCTTTGCTTTTACTGAAATCACAGCTGTCAGATATTTAGCTATTCTTTTCTGCAGTGGAAGGAATTGGAAATGCATCGTCCATCTTTTTTTAGTTTTTTTTTTAACAGTGCAACATGAATTAACTCTCTAAAGCTGTCACCTCTCACCCTTAAGAATGATAGTTATAAGTACTTTGATTGTATTTCCAAAGCCATTGTAATAGCATTGCTTCTTGAATATGAAATTATGTCGGCAAATTCTGTTTTTCCAACCATCAGTCAAGAACAAAGTGGGGACAGGAAGAGCGCTTTGTGGGTAATAATTGGTTTGCTTCTGAATCTCTCAAAAAACAAAGCCCGTTCATTGCAGCTGAATGTGATTAAAACAACTCTCCGAGGACTTCCTGCGGTGGGGATATAAAGAGATCTCTTGACTCAATTCTGCTGGCAAATTGCGTTCAGGGTGTTCCTTCTCTCTGCGGCCTTCCCTTGTTCCTTTTACAAAGTTGCACCATTAAGTATTTAACTCATTGTCCCCGCGGAGTGCAGTGGGATCATTTAATGTCAAACATTATTCCAAGAAAGTTCATAAAAAAAGTCTGAGGTCTGATAATATTAGGCAGGTCTGGCATCAGCAATTCAGCATCAGTGGAAGTGGTAAGTGTGATAGATTAGTGTACTTTTGAGTTGTATTGGATATTTAGTAAATGTGATAGACTGCAATGCTTTCGGGTTGTTTGAGTATTTGTTAAGGTCACTTTGTTCTGATTAATAATGGGTTGTTGTAAACAAATCCCTCCTGCTTGCTTATAATTAATTAAATGAAAATAATCAAGATTGTTTCTAACAATGTAGGCTCATTCTGAAAACTCGCCCTATATACATTTCTGGAGATCGCGAATTATGTAGCCAGAGGAATGTATGGATGCATTTCATCTTTAAAACGAATGCTACGGGACGGTATGATGCCATCCCTTTTCTTCTGTCACGTACGTCAATCACGTACAGGTCAATCTGTGCTTTTTAAAACACTATAGGTTGGGTTTAGGGAAGGAGGAGGGTGGGTAAGTCGATCAGTCTGTTGACAGCGGCCTCTGGGGGATTTATGTGAGAAGTACAGGTATAAATGGCACTCGAGATAAATTTGAGATTTGAAAAAGCATACACAGCGGCCTCTGGTGGATTCGCAAAAATAAAAACGGCAAAAAAGAAACTTAGCTCCTGGGAGGTATTTTGCTCTCTCCAGAAATGTATATAGGGGTACGTAATCAGAATGACCCTGGGTTGGTTTCTAATCTGACTCGTAATTCAGGATGTGCCAGTCGGTGTGGAAACAATATGCTGTTTACTTTATTAGTAGCAAATTGACAATGAACACCTCTGAGGAAGATGTAAACACCAACATGTAAAAACAACAACAGTATAGTAATTTATAGTAAACTAGGTTAATTAGGTTAACTAGGTTAATTAGGTTAACTAGGCAGGTTAGGGTAATTAGGCCCTAATTAAGCTATTGTATAACGATGGTTTGTTCTGTAGACTATCAAAGAATATATATAGCTTAAAGGGGCTAATAATTTTGGCCTTTAAATGGTTTAAAATAAATTTTATTTTAAATTTTACCATTTTATTCTAGCCGAAATGAAACAAATAAGACTTTCTCCAGAAGAAAAAATATTATCAGATATACTGTGAAAATTTTCTTGCTCTGTTAAACATATATATATATGTATATATAGAGAGATAAATAGATAGATAGATAGATAGATAGATAGATAGATAGATAGATAGATAGATAGATAGATAGATAGATAGATAGATAGATAGATAGATAGATAGATAGATAGATAGATAGATAGATAGATAGATAGATAGATAGATAGATAGATCTGAAATTAATTGTCATTTCAGTGGTTTAAATTGAACTCTTTCTCTGACCTAAGTTTACATGCAATTATCCAACCTAGTGCAGTCATGTAGTAACTCACAGAGGAAAATATCTGCATACCGCAGTGCTTCCTAACATACTGTAATCTACTGTGACACGAGCTAATTGCGTATTCCAAGAGGTTGCCAGTTTGTTTTACCAAAGGGGTTTGTGTGTTAGTGCTTTGACATTGAGCAATGTCTTATTGGATACTGTGTGACTAAATGTCTGCATCGTAAGTGTAAGTCAGTTTGCTTTGAACTCTTCAGGGTCCCTGTAATCATGATGGCATTCATTGTATCAAGCCGTATGTAGAGTAATGGATAAAGCAAGCTGCCCCATGTCTCGAATTCATTATCAGCACAATGCGATTCGCCGGAGAGCTGCGGTGTCAATACCCAAGCTGATCTTTGTCTCCTCTTTGTGAAGGGACTCGACTTCAGAGATACCTGAAATTTTGCTGCACATTTAGCAAAGAAAATAGTCATTTTAGTCTCAAAAATAAAATATTTTTCATTCACAAAATCCTGGAAGGACTGTCGAATCCACCAAATATGAACAGAGTAGGTGACAAATGTAAGAGTGCACCTGTGAACTCTGTCTTGCCAAATGCCGTGTAAGATGGTAGTTGATTCATGGTTCCAGCAACCCTCCCATCCTGCCCTCCTGAGACCCGGCTGCTGCTGCTGTGATTTCTGGGATGCTCTGCTATCTCCACAAGCCAAACCTGCTCCCTGTGTGGCTGAATAATGAGACGCAGGGTGAATGTGGACGGCTGGCGATGGAGGGCCGTGGATCATGACGCTGGTGTGAAGAGGATATTAGTGGAAGTGGCACTAAGCGAAGGCAAGATGGAACTGGAAATTTCATTAGCATTTATTTGATATAAATTGTGTGACTCTGCACATCTCTCATTTTAATAGGGCTGTGTTTTCTTCAGCAACCATTTCAGGCTCTGTCGATGTTATGGGAATGTAATAGGGAGTTACAAAATGGCTTGATGATGTTGGGGAGTCAATCAAACCTTCTAAAGCAGTGGTGCTCCATGTTTTTGACTCCGAACCGTCTGTTGTTCATGACATATTTCAAAAGCTAGATAAGTTAAAAGATACATAAGATTTTTTTTCAACACATTCATAAACATAATAGTTTTAATGGCTAATTTCTAATAGCTAGTTTCTTTTATCTTTGCCAGACACTTCTATACAGCTTAAAGTGACATTTTAAGGCTTAACTAGGGTTATAAGGTTCATTAGGCAAGTTAGGGTGATTAGGCAAGTTATTGTATAATGATGGTTTGTTTTGTCTACAATTGAAAAAAAAAAAAAATAGCTTAATGGGGCTAATAATATTGCCCTAAAATGGTCTTTAAAAAATCAAAACTGTTTTTATTCTAGCTGAAATAAAACAAATAAGACTTTCTCTAGAAGAAAAAAAATTATAGGAAATACTGTAAAAAATTCCATGCTCTGTTAAACATAATTTGGGAAATATTTGAAAAAGAGTAACAAAATTCACGGGAGGGCTAATATTTTTGACTTCAAATGCAAACAATTAAATCAATTCTGAGTCTTTTTTATTTAAAAAAAAATGGTGGTATCAATAATACTTTTCAATAATACTAATCAATAATACTATAAAAATTATAGTTAATTTACAACAATGAGTTTTGTGATTTAAAAAATGTTTTAGTAAACAACAGTAAAAAGGGTATAAAAAATTATAAAATAATAATTATTAGCCATCCTGTGAAGTTTTATTATTTTTCAAATATTTTTCAAGTGATGTTTAATGTAAAGAAGTTTTTCAAAGCATTTTTAAACATCTTAGTTTTGATAAGTAATTTATATTAAGTCATTTCTATTGTCTTTGCCATCATGTCAGTATATAATATTTAACAACTAATTTTGCTATATACTGAAACTAAAATGCAATTTAAAGGTTAATTAGGTTAACTAAGCAAGTTAGGTTAAGAAGATCAAAATGTTAAAATCTTATGTGTATATGTATTTATATCAAATCTGAAAATCTTATTTATTTATTTATTTATTTATTTATTTATTTATTTATTTATTTATTTATTTATTTATTAAATACTGTATATGTATTCCAGTCAAACTAAAATCAATTTTAAAAGAAAATTTGTTTTAAAATTAAAATAGAAAGCAAATAGAAAATAAACAAATACTTTTTGCAGAAGAATATATAGAAAATACTGTGAAAATTTCGTTAAACATCGCTTGAGAAATATATATAAAAAAAAGAATCTCAATTTTACAGCAGGGCTAATAACTGTGCAACAGTAAATATCAAGCAAAAAATTTAAATATTTATTGAATGCAAAACCGTCATATTAGAATTATTTCAGAAGGATCATGTGACAACAAAGACTAAAGTAAAAAAAAAAAATTTGACAATAGCACATTTAACTGTCAGGTCCAAGAAAAAAGATTATATATATATATATATATATATATATATATATATATATATATATATATATATATATATATATATATATATATATATATATATATATATATATATATATATATATATATATATATATATATAAATAAACTAACATGCTACACTTCTTGTCAAATTACTTGGATTTTAGATGCATTTTCCATAATGCGCTCCACATGTTGTCATATCTTTTGAATTATTGCCTATGATTTATTGACCATTCGTTCCAAGTTTTTTATGCCAGCAAAAACTGTGGGAGATACTGAGCTGCCAGTCGGAAAGATGGGAAAAAAAGCACAGCAATCATTTAGAAAGTTTTAACAGCTGTTATTTATTTATCATTGTTCCCCTTGCATATCATTTCAGTTATCGGGACAATGCATCACATTTGTCACCCTGATTCACTGTGAAGCAATAACATTTAAGATGGCTGAAATTTAATCAGAAGGCTTCAACACAATTACTGGTATCCGTGAGGAAGCCCTCCCCCACACAGTCTGCGCTCTTAGATACGCTCACATTTGTCATGCAAAACAATCTCTTCGCTGCTGTCAAAGAAACTAATGGAAAACACTGCCGCTTCTTTTACAGTTTTGCGTAATGACAAATTTTCACTCTTTTAGCCAAAGCAGGATATTTACTGTTGCGTTAATTGGAAAATGTGTGGAAACTCAATTTATTATGCGTAGTTCAATGTAATCTGTCAGAAAGTGCACAGGTTTTTTACCCAATTTTATTGACCATGAAGCAGTTGGGTTAATTAATAATAGAAAAGTTTACCCAGCAGGCACACAACAACATAAGACGTTAAAATTAGATTAGATTTAGGTCATGATGTCAGGTGACCAAAATTAAATGTCTGGTCAGCGTCTAAGGACATCATTTTGAGGTTCAATAATGATGTCAAATTATGTTGATATTTGGTTGAGTTTAGGCTGTTAAAAAAAGTGACCAAAATCCAACGTCTGATAGATGTCATAGTGGTAACAACCAAAACTAAATGTCTAGACAGCGTCTAAGGACAACATTATTTTGACATCCGACAATGATGTCAAATTACATTGATATTTGGTTGATTTTAGGTTGTTTTGGAAAGTGACCAAAATCCAACGTCTGATAGATGTCATAGTGGTAACGACCAAAACAAAATGTCTAGACAACGTCTAAGGACAATATTATTTTGAAGTCCAATAATGACTACAAATCACATTGATATTTGGTTGATTTTAGGTTTTTTTAGAAAGTGACCAAAATCCAACATCTGATAGATGTCATAGTGGTAACGATCAAAACTAAATGTCTAGCCAGCATCTAAGGACAATATATTTTTACATCCAATAACGACGTCAAATCACGTTAATATTTGGTTGATTTTAGGTTGTGTTGGAAAGTGACCAAAATCCAACATCTGATAGTGGTAATGACCAAAAACAAATGTATAGACAGCATCTAAGGACAACATTATTTTGATGACCAACATTGACGTCAAATTACGTTGATATTTGATTGATTTTAGGTTGTGTTGGAAAGTGACCAAAATCTGATAGATGTCATAGTGGTCATTAAGGTGTGACATGATATTTGGTTGATTTTAGGTTGGACATTGGACATTAACGCCGGCCTGCAAAATCAAATGCAAAATCCAAAATCCAATGTCCCCACGACGTTGGGGTACAACATCAATATGACATCATGTTGATGTCCTGTGCCTGTAGGATGTATATATATTTATACACCCTACAGGCACAGGACATCAGCATGATGTCATATTGTATGAAAACGGGAGATGGGAAGACTCCCGGGAAAAAACGGGAGTGTTGGCAGGTATGGCCTAGCCCTCATGTTAATCCGGCCCTGACTACACCCGTACACAGCACTAAAATCTTCACATTGGCTTTAGTCTTGACTAGTGCAGTTGAATGTCATTTGTCCTAGGAGCACTGTACAAATGTGGCGGCCATATTGACGCATGCTCAGGGTCTGTATGCGATATCTAGTGTATATCTATGGGTGGTTACTAGAATGTTGCTATGGTGTTGATTGTTGCCTGATTGTTACAATATGATTTGGGTTTATTCTAAGTATATTGTTTTTTTATTCTGATCCAACAAGGAAAAGGAAGAAAAATATATTTCTGATTGTTTAGAAACATCTTTTTGATCTGGGATATTATTCTAGTCTGTAGCAGCACTGAGAGTGCATGATGAGTTGCACGCCAATGTATAATACTGAGAGAAAAATCCCTAACCCTAAACCAAGAGTAAAAGCAAGTTTAAAGTCAGTCTAAAAGTCTAAACCTGTTGCATTTTATAGGGATGAAAATTTTTTTGACCAGTACAGCAATTTAAGTCTTAAATCTTAAATCTTTCATTCTAAAGTCTTAAATCTTACATCAAAAAACAGAGTTTAATTAGTGTTTCTCAAGTCGCACATTTGACTGTTAAATGACTGTTTTGTGCACACAGCAAGCCCACGTATTCTTGACTATTTAACTGTAGAAAAACTACTTGTGTGAATGTGTGTATGCTTGTGTTTGGGTGAGTACCAGGTCGGATTTCCTTCCAGACTGATTCATTGTGTTTTGGAAAGCACAGTACAATACAATCAGCCAAGCATGCAAGGTGTCTGATACACCTTTTCACACTCTCAGAAGGAAGCCTGGCACCAAACAGACAGACATGGACCACAGGCTGATCTTGATAAAGGCTGAAGGCGTTTATGGTCATTTACAGATAGAGGAAATCAAAATGAGGTGCCAAAAACAGTTTTTTATTTTTAATCATTGTAATTACACACCGAGAATGAGACGGATAAATTGAACTGTCTGGTCACTTATCTCCGCTCATCAAACTCGCACATGCTTATCACTGCCAGCTTAACAGTCAGCTAAGTAGAGAGAGAGTTTCTAGAAGAACAGAAACTTTAGATTATGAATGTTTGTTGCTTGTGGGGAAAAAAGCTGAAA
The DNA here is from genome assembly GCF_903798145.1 of Danio aesculapii. Classification (NCBI taxonomy): domain Eukaryota; kingdom Metazoa; phylum Chordata; class Actinopteri; order Cypriniformes; family Danionidae; genus Danio; species Danio aesculapii. Next base: position 54,606,433 of record NC_079435.1, on the reverse strand, counting down.
TCAATAACCTACAAGCACAGTATCAATGTGAATGACTTCCACTGTCTGCTACTGTAGCTTTATTAGCTTTTAATGAAAATTATATGAAAAAGTATGGTTGTGTTGATGATTATCAACGTTATTGTCAGCTATATTTTTAGTAATCATTCACGCATTCATTCATTCATTTTCTTTTCGACTAAGTCCATTTATCAATCTGGGATTGCCACAGTGGAATGAACCACCAACTTATCCAACATATGTTTTACACAGCAGATGCTCTTCCAGTTGCAACCCATCTCTGGGAAACACGCATACACACTCATTCACACACATACACTAAGGACAATTAAGCTTACCCAATTGATCTATGCCACATGTCTTTGGACTTGTTGGGGAAACCGGAGCACCTGGAGGAAACCCACGCCAACACGGGGAGAACATGCAAACTTCACACAAAAATGCCAACTGAACCAGCCGAGGCTAAAACCAGCGACCTTCTTGCTGTGAGGCAATCATGCTACTCACTGTGCCACCGTGACGCCCATTTAGTAATCTTGTAAGCAAAATTTTTGTAATTTATTTTATTTATTATATTTATTTTTTATTATTTAATAGGATATTATTATTTTCTTAATATCTTTCCATTTTAACCATATAGTAATTATATAAATGAATGTAAATAATATATATATATATTATTATGAAATAATATTTAATTCAGCTAAAATATTTTTTTACATTTTACATTTATATTTATATTTACTATATAAAATATAGTTTGAATAAAATATATAATATGTTTTATGCAATATTTATATTATTTTTTGTTATTTTTATTATACTTTTATTTTTCATATTTTTTACTATTCATATTCATCATTATTTGTTATTTTTTGTGAACAATTATTTTTATTGTTTCAGTTTTTGTTTAATATAGAATAGATACAGCATATCTATATCACAAAAGGTAGAAACAAAGAACCTGACAATATCAAAAGTTATAATACAGGACTTAGACTGAGCTCCATGTATGCGCTCCATTGAAAGTTCCATAGAAATAATGTCCAGCAAAGATAGGCCCCATTATATTCATCATTATTTGTTAATGATGTGTTTGAGTAAAACACTTTTATTTTGCTTTATTCTGTAAACTACTGATTACATTTCATAAAATAATACAAAGATGACTTTTATATTATTTTTAGACAGCACAATACCAATGTTATAACTTCAGAAGAGCTAAAAAAAATATTGGTTAAATAATGTCCGGATCAGTTATTAATTTCTGAGGAAAACAAAATCTAAATGACAATATTTGTTTTTAAAAATGTGGAATAAATTAATAAGTAACAAGTAAATGATAACCATTGTACTTGAACTCTGATTCTAATATTCATTCATTCATTCATACATTTTCCTTTGGCATAGTTCCTTTATTTATCAGGGGTTGCCACAGCGGACTGAACCGCCAACTTATCCAGCATATGTTTTATGCAGCAGATGCCCTTCCAGCCGCAACCCAGCACTGGGAAACCCAGCACTCTCACATTCACACTCATACGCTACTGCCAATTTCACCTATATCGCATGTATTTGGACTGTGGGGGAAACCGGAGTAGTGGGAGGAAATCCACGGCAACATGGAGAGAACATGCAAACTCCACACAGAAACGCCAACTGACCCAGCCGGGACTCGAACCAGCGACCTTCTTGGCTGTGAGGCGACAGCTCTAATCACTGAGCCACTGTGTTGCCATTCCAATACTCATAATAACTAAATATTTATTTGTGTTACTTCTTTTTTTGCAACAGAAATCCTGAATGGAGGTGTGTATGTGGATCAGAATAAGTTCTTGTGTCATGCTGACACCATCCATTGGCACGACATCATCAAAAATCCACGATCTGAACTTCTGGTGGTTCCGTCAAACAACAGCGGCAACACATGTGAGTTGATCTGGCTTATTTTGATTGCCTGTTGTTTTTTTTGTTTTGTTTTCCTGATGAGACTCTGATTGGTTTATTCTCAAAACACACCTATAACTCATTAAGAGAATAAGCTTAACCCTGTTAGACCATGCTCCACGGCGCAAAGCCGATTTTTCAATCCTTAAAATAGCATAAGTGGATTCAAACACGCCCTTAATGCTTTTGCGCCCTGCGCTTTGGACTTTGTACATGGATCGTTAAAATAGAGCCCATAGTTAATGTTCCAATAATTTATTCCATCAATGTAAATCCAGATCCTTCAAATTTAATTAATTAAAATATTACATTTTCAAAATGAATTATTCAGAAAACAGAAAAGAATGAGATTGTCAGTCAGTGGTACATTGAATATATTATACTATCAGTAAAATGCAAGATACATTTTAATACAAATTCTGAATTGTTTTTGTGTGTGATCTTTGTTGAATGAATTGTTTTAGTTTGTTATAATATGGAGCACAGAAATGTATGGCTGATTTTTTGGGATTATTTCCACAGGCAGACGATGTCACAGATCTTGTAATGGACGATGCTGGGGTCACCAAGAAGATCAGTGCCAAAGCTGTGAGTTTTCATTCATCCAATTTGCACCGACAAACCACCACAGACATATTAATGTCTATTCCACTTTTTGTTGACCATTTACTAATTTTAGCAATTGAAATTTGTTGAACTTCATCTCAGATGTTTTTAGAGGAAATGAAATCTCACAACAATCTGTGCTTTTTATCAGTGACATGCATTCATTGGTGACATATTTGTTAATAATTTATATTTTATTTACAGATAGTCTGTTTTTTATTTTAAATGTTTATCAAATGTTTCAAATAATTATGTTTGTTGTCTAGACAGACTGTATTATTATTCATACTTGAAGCATTAAAGGTCTGGAGTGCTTTTTGAAATGTGCATTTTTGTCCGATGTCTGATGAAATTTGAACTTTAACATGACGATGGGGACAGACATTGAGTAGCTTCTCCCCCTAGATGTTTTAGGCCCAATCCCAGTTCTATTTTTTTGTACCCCTATCTATCTATATATATATATATATATATATATATATATATATATATATATATATATATATATATATATATATATATATATATATATATATATATGTATATATATATATATATACACACACGCACGCACGCACGCACACACACACACACACACACACACACACACACACATATATATATATGTATATAAAGATAATAATTAGTACTTTTGTTATAGAATTATATGAATATAATAATAACAATTATTATTATTATTATTGATCTATAATATTATTATTATTATTGGAATATTTATTTGTTTATGTATTTATTGATTTATTTATATGTAGTGGTAGTAGTAGTAGAAACAATGCAATGAGATTAGACATAATTGTCAACTTTTCGTGTAACTAATGTTTCTATTTCTGTGCCCATCTATGTTCATTATCATACAGTGACGAAGACGGTGTGTGCGGAGCAGTGTGACGGTCGCTGTTTTGGGCCGTATGTCAGTAACTGCTGTCACCGTGAATGTGCAGGAGGCTGTTTTGGACCCAAAGACACTGACTGCTTTGTATGTCACCGATTCCTTTATTTATGCCTATTCTGCATTAGAATCTAGTGCAAAAAAGGTACTAACAAATACTTCCTCTATTAGTTTTTCTAATTATTTGACTGCTCATATTGACCTTATTCTACAATACGGAAGTGCACTTGTGTCTGTACTTGTTTTAGAACTTCTGATTCATTTGACTATGGGGAAAATAAAATAAAACTAGGAATAATAAATGGTCAAATCACTTGCTCTACAAACTCATTAAAATAATACCATAATAGTACCCATATCTATCAGCTGATAACTACTGAAAACGCTCATTCAATCGAGTGATAAAATTCAAATAGGGTGACAAATCAATGAAAGTGAATGAGACCAGAAGTCTTAAGCCAATAAGATTCCATTGGTTGCATCCAGCTGTGTATAAAAGAAAGGTTAATAGGTTTCTCTTCATTATAGTCATGTTTTATCGGTCAAACTCATGCTCATGTGACTGTTTTCTGTTGTCAGGCTTGCACCAACTTTAATGACAGCGGCGCCTGCGTGACTCAATGTCCTCAACCATTCGTGTACAATCCAACGACCTTCCAGCTCGAGCACAATCCCAATGCCAAATACACCTATGGAGCGTTCTGTGTCAAGAAATGCCCACGTGAGTCAGCTTCACTAATTTACTACTAATCCAACAAGCATACGATCCCCATTGGTAACTCTTCTTCATGAGCACAAATATGGATGTTTTGGCCCAGTTCCATTTCCAGCTGGTGATGTTATGTTTGTTCACCTCAGATTATCAGTGCGCATCTGTCTCATTAATGCTCTGTTATTCTGCTGTCTGGATCTCAGATAACTTTGTGGTGGATCACAGCTCTTGTGTCAGAGCCTGTCCCAGCAATAAGATGGAGGTAGAGGAAAATCAGACCAAGATGTGCATCCCCTGCACTGACATCTGCCCGAAAGGTCAGAGATGTTTGCAAAGGTTGTTTATGTAGCAAAGGACATTTTATACATCATGATGGTACATGAATCCAAGTTATTTTAGGCAATGATATTTCACTTATTCACCTTGGTTTAGCTTTAGGAAATTAAGTTAGACTTAGCTTACTGTATATACTATTTACAACAATTCTATTTTGATTGTTGCATGATATTACCATCAAATTCAAAACTTATACTCAGGAGGTGTGTGGCTTTTTGACCTATTACTTGTCTGTATTCCAGGACCAGTTTCATCAATTTGTGTATGAAATAATACAATGTTTACTGTGGTGCATTTTTTTTAATTACTTAAGCATCTATAACTTTTTGAGTTTTGAGCATTATAAACTCTAGATGATGAATAGTAAAGCCCAAAGTGTCTTCTTTCCAAAGATATCTAAGCTGAGAATGTAGACCAAATTATTCAGCAACTGTTACTGTTTTAGTTTGGGAAGGTCATTTTTGAGAAAATGCCTTTGACGATGAGGGAGAAAAGGACACTGATGTAGTCTCAGAAAACTTTTGGCAGAAATCTTGTTTTGCATGATAGCTTTATCATTTTGAAATATAAGCTCATGAGACACTTGGCTTTCAGGGCATATTGTTTTCTAGGTCATTACATAAATTATTTCATGCGTTTGTATATGGAAAAACAAATATTGAACACAGTACATTTTTTTCTTTCTCATTACTTAATGATGTATAATTTTTTATATTTTTTTTTATCATGAAATTATAGTTTCATAGTAAAGCCCAAATTGTCGTCTTTCTAATGATAGCTCATTTTTGTTTGTAGCTCACTTGGGTCAAGAACTGTTACTATTTAAAATTAGGTGGGTGGAAATCTCCATAAGTGAGTGCTAATAGATAACTGTTTTCGGCAGAATGTCTCTTATGCTCACCAAGGTGTCTAAGGGTGTTTTCATATTTGCCTTGTTTAGTTAGGTTAAAACATATGAGTTTGTTTGCCTTTTTCATTGGGAAAGTGTGATAGTGGCAATCATAAAGTACACCAATGCGCATTAAAATGGACCAAACAAGTATAACTCGAAGAGTTGAGTTTAGAGTTGAGTTTAGAGTTGAGATTAGATGAGTGGAGCTGAGTTGCGTTTAGATGAGTTGAGTTGTTGAGTTGAGTCTAGATTAGATCAGTTGAGTTTAGATTAGTTGAGGAGTTGAGTTGAGTTGCATTTAGATTAGATGAGTTGAGGTGGGTTAAATTGAGTTTAGATTAGTTGAGTTGTTGAGTTGAGTCTAGATTAGATCAGTTGAGTTTAGATTAGTTGAGTTGAGTTTAGATTAGTTGAGTTGAGCTGAGTTAAATTGAGTTTAGATTAGTTTAGGAGTTAAGTTGAGTTAAGTTGAGTTTAGATTCGATTAGATGAGTTGAGCTGAGTTGAGTATAGGTTAGTTGAGTTGAGTTGAGTCTAGATTAGATGAGTTGAGCTGAGTTGAGTTTAGATTAGTTGAGTTGAGTTTAGATTAGATGAGTTGAGCTGAGTTGAGTTTAGATTAGTTGAGTTGTTGAGTTGAGTTGAATCAAGATTAGATGAGTTGAGTTGAGTTGAGTTGAGTTGAGTTTAGATTAGTTGAGTTGAGTTAAATTGAGTTGAGTTGAATTTAGATTAGTTGAGGAGTTAAGTTGAGTTAAATTTAGATTAGATGAGTTTAGCTGAGTTGAGTCTAGATTAAATGAGTTGAGCTGAGTTAAGTTTAGATTAGTTGAGTTTAGATTAGATGAGTTGAGTTTAGATTGGTTGAGTTGAGTTGAGTTGAGATTAGATGAGTTGAGTTTAGATTGGTTGAGTTGAGTCTAGATTAGATGAGTTGAGCTGAGTTGAGTTGAGTTGACTTTAGATGAGTTGAGATTAGATTAGATTAGATTAGATTAGATTAGATTAGATTAGATTAGATTAGATTAGATTAGATTAGATTAGATTAGATTAGGAGTTAAGCTGAGTTGAGTTTAGATTAGTTGAGTTGAGTTGAGTGGAGTTGAGTCTAATAAACCATGGAGTGGGTCTTTGGGGCAAGTATTTTGCTTTTCTGGGCGTAACCAGCTGCCATAGTCAGCTGTGATCTGCACTCTGGAATGAGAAAACTTTTTTTTCTGACACTTGACCATAATTATGGAAGACAAACATGGAGTTGTGAGGAGGTCCATACTGCTTGCTGACCTTTCCTCTGCTCCTTGTTTACTTCTGTGGGTTTTGCAAGTTTTACACACCTTCATTCTGACCAATCAAAATTCATCTAGCCAACGACTGATGTAGATGTTGTCACTTGACTTCTTTTTGGTTGGGTTCAGAGCAGTCGGTCTTGTGTGAAACGGAATTGCTGAAAAGGCTACAATGTATCATTTTTAACCTTGGTCCTGACTGAAGGGAACACTACAGGTGTAAAAGCACCCTAACAATCAATATGATTATTAAAACTACTAAATGTTTTACTATTTAAATATATTTGGATGGATATATTTGAAAGTAAAATGTTTTTAAATATTTATATATTTATTTACCTGTACTTTTAATCAATTTAACTGAAAAATAAAGCAGATAAAATAACTAGTCAGTGAAAAAGTTCTTTTCAGATCCTGGTCGTGTTTTGACTGATCCAGCTAATGCATTTTGGCATCTGAGACTATCATGATCAAAACAGCAACTGGCTGAAAAACTGAAATAAATGACTTTTTTTCCCTACATCAAATTAAGCATTATGTTTCTCCCCATTTATTATGCTTTCAGTGGTTCCTTCTTATGATGTCTCTGAAATTAAAGAACCAGCATATGTTGTGTTTTTATTATTATTATTTTTTTCCCAATGCTGGTTAGTATGTGCTGCTGGTATTTAAACCAGGAGTTTTTTTTATTTTATTTTATTTTATTTTATTTTATTTTATTTTATTTTATTTTATTTTATTTTATTTTATTTTATTTTATTTTATTTTATTTTATTTTATTTTATTTTATTTTATTTTATTTTATTTTATTTTATTTTATTTTATTTTATCCAAAAAGACTTCCTTGATAAAGTGTTCAAACTAGTACACTAGTCATTCAATAGATCAACTAATCTA
>NC_079435.1:54561347-54593847 GCF_903798145.1 Danio aesculapii | reverse complement strand
TTTTGAATTTATTTGAACCTTAATTAGAATGCACAGTGGCTATTCCCATACTGATCAGCCATTCACCCTTGTCTAAATAATAATAATAATAATAATAATAATAATAATAATAATAATAATAATAATTATTATTATTATTATTATTATTATTATTATTATTATTATTGTTATTATTAAGTAGGATTTTTTACATTTCTTAATAAATAACCTACTGTAAATTATGAATATTAATAATATCTACGTAATAGTAATTTAATAATAATAATAATAATAATAATAAGACGAAGAAGAAGAAGAAGAAGAAGAAGAAGAAAAAGAAGAAGAACAATAATACTATTTTAATAATAATAATAATAATAACAACAACAACAACAACAACAACAATAATAATAATAATAATTTATTATTATAATTAATATTATTATGGGCTTCACATTGGCGCAGTGGGTAGCACTTTCGCTTCACAGCAAGAAAGTCGAAGGTTTGAGCCTCAGCTGGGTCAGTTGGCATTTCTGTTTGGAGTTTGCATGTTCTCCCTATGTTGGTGTGGGTGTCCTCCAGGTGCTCCAGTTTCCCCCACAATTCCTGAAATGGGTAAGCTAAATTATGTGTGTGAATGAGAGTTTATGAGTGTTTCCCAGTGATGGGTTGCAGCTGGAATGGCATCCACTGTGTCAAACATATGCTGGATAAGTTGACGTATTATTAATAATAATACAGTTTTATAATAATAAATATTTATTGGTAATGTATTTTTAATAATAAAAATAATTATTATGGTTGTTGTTTATTGGAGTCATTTTTATTATATTTAAAATTATTAATAGTAGAAAAAATTGTATTAATAGTAATAGTATTACTGTAAATGTTTGTCAATGTAATTAATTAAATATATTGTAATAATAATGATAATAATAGTAATACCTTTTTAATTTTATATTGTACTGTTTTGTTTATTAATAGTTGCAGTACTATAGTGATAATAATAATAATAATAATAATAATAATAATAATAATAATAATAATAATGATAATAATAATAATAATAATAATAATAATAATAATAATAATAATAATAATAATAATAATAATAAATATGTTTGTCATTTTAAATCAAATCTTTGATATTTAAGTTTTATCTGATTACATGTTCTGTATCTATTTTTATTATTTTTATTAATGTTTTTGTATTTTACTTTTTTGTTTTATATCATTTATATTCAAAATAATAGTTTTTTATATTGTTCGATTTTTTTTTAAATATGTTTTTTATTACATTTTTTTTCTTTTTAATGAATTTTTTGTTGTTATTTTAATTATTTTAGTGATTGAACATTTCTTCGGGGGCTACTTTTAAATAATGTGAAATAGAATAATGTTCCCAATACCCTTATGTCTAAAAGACTGTGTCTAAAATATAGGTGGATTGATGGTTCCCATGAGTTTGTCCAAAATCCACTGCTGGTCTAGTTTAGTGAGATCTAATAGGCCTTTGTAGTTTCAGAGGCTTGGCAAATAAGCGATGTTGCCCCAAGAGTACGTTCCCTGTCCGGTTTTTGGAAAGAAACTTTTCGTAGATTTGCTGAAAATCTAAATGATTTAAATACTCTTTTAGTAATATATTCAGAACTGTCCTCATTATCCACTTCTAAGAATTCCCAAGTTTCACATTAGATCCAAATGAAAAATGTTCACTCCCTCTGGATGTGACACTTAAAATAGTTCCTGTAGCATCCTTGTCATTTATCCGAGATATTAATGTGCAGAAAAGGGAAGAATCATTTGCTGTCTGTGTCTTTGTTTTAGACATTTGAAGATATCAGGTTTTCGTGATAATTTCTGAAGCTGTCATCATGTATATACAGTATTATCACGATATTGAGTTGCTTTAAGCTGTAATAACAAAAGCAATTTATAAATGTATTATTTATTCCAATTACAAACAAATTATTTATTTATTTATTATATTTATTGCTATTTATGTTTATTTATTTATTTTAATTGCTTTTTAGGTACCTTTCAATCTAATTAATTAGCAAAACGTTTATAAACTACAATGGGTAACACTTTACAATAAGGTCTTATTAGTAAATGTTAATTAATGCATTAACAATAAAATATAGCAGCATTTATTTAAAAATTATTATATAATCTTTATTTAGAAAAATATCAAACTGAACTTTAATAGTTAATAGCTCTTATAACTAATAAACTGTTTTGTTTTTAAAATTGACATTTGATTTTAATGAGTAATTTTATTAGAAGTGAATAAATTATTACATAATTTACTACATAATTTAATTCACTAATGTAACAAATTGGAGTTTATCATTAATCATTCATATTTTCTATAGAATGCTTTACCATAATATATACCATAATACTAAGGTAACAAAGAAATATCGCAAAAAAAATGAAAAGGAAAAAAATCACAGTCCAAAAATATATATTTATGCATATATATTTAGTACAGTTTTATACAGTTCTGTCTGGTTCTTGAATCTGATTGGCTGACGTGCAATATTTTGCCAGTAACATCACACAAAGGCCTCTTCACCCTTCACCTCTGTGTATTACTCTGCCCACATACAGCCAGCAACAAGCTGAGACGCTACAGTTTGACAATTATTACTGTTGTTAGACAACAAAATGTACTTTTGAGGCTTTTTTAGTCGAGAATGTAATGTAATAGATTGCAACTATTGCAACTCTGCGTGCAGCCTCGTGCCAACGCACACCTCCCACCAGTGCTGATATACAGCCATATCGCACTGCTACTTGTGTGATATTGCTCATATATATATATATATGTTTTATACAACAGTTCTGTCTGGTTATCGAATCTGATTGGCTGATAGCCGTGAGATATTAAAGCAATATCGGCGCTCATTCAGCCTCTTCATCCTTGTGTATTACTCTGCCCTAATGTGTGGCAAGCGGACTACAGTTTGACAAATATTGCAGCTGTTGGACAACATAATCTGGGGTGAGAATGTAGTTGTTTAGATTGCAAGTGTGCAGTTTATTAAGGATAGTGCCTATTTTAATTATTCAATAATTCGGAGATTCAGCACGTTGTTGGCCATTAGCCTGTCATACCGAGCAGAGCAAAGATGGTTAACGTTCCGCCACAAGATGGCGACAGAGACTGCATAATAAGCCCTTAGAGGAGAAAAACAGCATTTTTTTAGCAAACGTTTCAAACTACAACTGAACAAATCATTACAGAACAGGTAAGTGACATTCTAAGTTGATCTCTCTTATTCGTATGTTGTAGTGTTGTATTTATACCATAGTAATCTGGTAGTGTTTGCTTTGCTGTGGTTTTCTCCGTGTTTGATTTTCTTCTGTTATATACACGATTATGCCGTCAAACTGTTGTATAAATGCATTATCACACTTGTAGCAGTGCGATGGGGCTGGGGACACTAAGGCACTCAAGCCAATGCGCGCCTCCCACCAGTTATCCCTTCTACAGCTATATCGCACTGCTACTCGTGTGATATTGCTCATGTATGTATATATTTGTAATACACTCAAATTAATATAAGGAAAGATATTGAGCATTTATGCTGAGCACGGTATATATATGTTTCTTTTTAACTTTATTTTTGGTTTTCTCACAATAACAATAACATGCATGTTCATTATCACGATTTGAACTTGCATGCATTTTTATTATTAGCAATATTTTCAAATACAACATCTGAGCAGTGTCTGTAGGAGTGATAAGCATGGTGTAAGATAATTAACTCTGGTTCATTGAAACTCTGGTTCATTGAATTATTAGAAAGCAACGCACACCCAGATCTGACTTCCTATCGCCAACTCTTACTTACGTATTGTTAAAAATCAACACATGCTGTATCTGCTCTTTATTTTGCCAGTGGTATTTCTCTGCTGATCCTGAAGCAGCGCTGGATCACGTCTCTGCAGTTTCAGTCTCTGAGAGAGATCAGCGCCGGTAACGTCTACATGACCAACAACAGCCAGCTCTGCTTCTACAGCACAGTCAACTGGACGTCTCTGTTTCGCACCAGCACCCAGCGAGCCCTGATCAAGAACAACAGAGAGCCCAGAGAGTGCTGTGAGTTCAATTCATCTACACCTCCATCTGTTCATGCGCTGCACTCTCCTATCAAGATCTCACACTTAAAGCTGAAGTCTAAATCTTGGCACTCTAATGCATCACACTTTAAATGCTCTCACATGAGACCTGCGAGTCTCTAAATAGACCTTTAATTAGAGTAAAAATTGGTTCTGATTGGGTAATTTAGTCGCTACTAGAAATACAACTGGTTTAATTGCATTGTGAGTTGCCTTATTGAATTGTGTAGTTGATATAAAGGAACTGAAGAGTTATAATCAACACAGAGGAATCATCAGTTCTGCTTAAGCTGAGGAAATGGAGTATTATATTGCTGTTCATTTATAATGTTAACAGGACAGTGTTGCTTATTTTCCTTTTCTGTTCATTTGTAATTTGAAACTTGTAAATGTAAACTTGTAGTCAAGTGTTTTATGTCCAGAATGATGAAAGTGTTACTGTATCTTTTAAACATCTTTTAAACATATTTATTCATACATCATACATTTATTCTTTGATAATAGCCAAGTTGCTAAATCTTGGTTTACACAAATATGTCACATTATATTACATAATTAGTAAAAGAAAATGATAATAAAGTAAATTTAAAAAATATATATTTTTTTATTAAATATGATGTACACAGCACACAGCATACGTTATAGTTACAATTATAGATTAAACATTCTAGTTTGGAATTTAGTATGATTGATTGATTGATTGATTGATTGATTGATTGATTGATTGATTGATTGATTGATTGATTGATTGATTGATTGATTGATTGATTGATTGATTGATTGATTGGTTAATTAGTTGATTAGTTGATAGGTAGGTAGGTTGGTTGGTTGGTTGGTTGGTTGGTTGGTTGGTTGGTTGGTTGGTTGGTTGGTAGATAAGTAGGTAGAATGGATGGATGGATAGTTGGTGGGTTGGTGGGTTGGTTGGTTGGTCGGTCGGTCGGTCAGTTGGTCGGTTGGTTGGTAGGTTGGTAAGTAGGTTTAATGGATTGATGAATATGCTGGTTGGTTGGTAGGTAGATAGCTAGGTTGGTTGGTTGGCTGGTTGGTTGGTTGGTTAGTTTGTTAGTTGGTTAATTAGTTGATTAGCTGGTAGGTAGGTAGTTTGGTTGGTTGGTTGGTTGGTTGGTTGGTTGGTTGGTTGGTAGGTAAGTAGGTAGAATGTATGGATGGATAGTTGGTGGGTTGGTTGATCGGTCGGTCGGTCAGTTGGTCGGTTGGTTGGTAGGTAGGTAGGTAAGTAGGTTTAATGTATGGATGAATATGCTGGTTGGTTGGTAGGTAGGTAGCTAGGTTGGTTGGTTGGTTGGTTGGTTGGTAGGTAGGTAGGTAGGTTGGTAGGTAAGTAGGTAGGATGGATGGATGGATGGATGGATGGATGGTTGTTTGGTCAGTTGGTTGGTTGGTTGGAAGGTAGGTAGGATGGTAAACACGTAGGTTGGATGGTAGGTAGGTAGGATGGATGCATGGATATGGTGGTTGATTGGTAGCTAGGTAGGTAGGTAGGTAGGTTGGTTGGTTGGTTGGTTGGTAGGTAGATAGGTACGTAGGTTGGTAAATACGTAGGTTGGATGGATGAATAGATGGATGGAGAGAGTAAATCCAGATGTAACTGATCAAAAGTGACTTATATTAATACACTACAACACTAATGTTTTTTAATGTATTTTCAAAATAAATGCACTAAAGATGGAAATATACTACTGATGTTTTGCTATTTTACGATTGTTTTGATAAAAAATAGTGTAATTATATTCATCAAAATGTAACAAATTTATAGCAATACTTTATCATTTAAATATTTTGAAAGATAAATTAGTTTTTTACTTTATCAATGTTTTTACTGTATTTTCAGAAAATATTGAAAACGCAATTTGAAACTTCTTACTTTGTGCATATTCACAATACATTTCTGAATGCTTGCCCACTATTTTAGTACTTTTTAAAAATACAATTCCATTAAGTTTCAATAATGGGCAAGGTTTACGGTGTCTGTTGCTGAAGATATCCAAAAACTGTAAATAGGCCACTGAAGTAAGATGTAAGTTGTAAAAGTTAAACTTGTGGGCTAATGAAGATGTTAACAGACGGAGAGCACATCACCAAGCTGGATGTAATTAGTGTGATAATAAGTCTGTGGTGTGTGGGATCAATGGCTCTGTTAGTCGGCTCATTCATTAGCCTCTTTTCCACACCATCCATCAAAGTGGCTGATCTACACAAATGACCAAGAGCACAGACAGACACACGGTGTGTTTATACTTGAATAGCAATGTTTTCACAAACCTGAATAAAGAGCAGGGTTTAATGTCTGTGTGACTGGTGAATCTGATAACACTATCACTGAGCAGTACAGTAAACTGGTGTCAATAATACAGTATGATTATTTAAAGACTATTAGTCTTCATTTGACATAAAAAAATCCCGCTTCCTTACACATGAATGAAATGAATTATTTATTTATTAATTTATAAGTTTCATTATTTTAGTTTCATTTAAACTTCATATTGCTTTTTAATTTTAACTTTTTAATTTTAACTTTTTTATTTAAGTAAATTTAATTTAGATATATTTTTAAAATTTAGTTACATTTAACTTTTTATGTATTTTATATTTTAAATATTTTTCCTTTTCTTAATTTTTTCTTCTCTTCTCCTATTTTCTTAATCTTAATTTATTTTATTTTATTTTATTACAATTTTTATATGTTTTTATTTTATTTCATTAATTTTATATATATATTTTTAAAAAATATATTTTTTTATGTTTTTATTATTTTTTATTTATTTATTTTTATTTTTTTATTTATTATTATTATTATTATTATTATTATTATTATTATTATTATTATTATTATTATTATTATTATTATTATTTTATTTTATTTTTTAATTTAATTTAATTTAATTTTAATTATTATGGTCATTCATTTACAACAGCTAACACATTTCCTTTGATTCGCACCATCAAATAGACCCACAGTACTTGCTATTTACCTAAACATGACCTGTCAAGAGTTTCATAAATAATAGCTACTACAGTTACTAAATAATTTCCCATTTAGATGTTGTCAACAAACCTGCTATGCTTTCTGGAAGTAATTTGAATAACAAATATTCCACAAAATGCAAGTTTTCATGCTACCATGCACACCATTAATTTACTACCATATAAACAAGTTCCAAATGAATGAACTAATATTTCATTTTGCTTGTTTTTTTTTTTTCCTCAGCTAAAGAGCAGAAGATTTGTGATCCGCTGTGTTCGGAGGCCGGATGTTGGGGTCCCGGGCCAGACCAGTGTCTGTCCTGCAAATACTTCAGCCGAGGAAAAACTTGCATCAAGTCCTGTAACTTGTATTACGGGTGAGTTTTGGTGCAAACTAATCATTTGTTGTGTCACTTTGCTGATCTACACAGCTTTTCAAGTTTACTTCTCTTCCAAGTTCTTTTAAGTTCTTGCTCTTCTTTAAAAAAATGCTTTAGATTTCCTTTTTGTAAATGTTTTTTTTTTCAAATTCAGATTTGTTCAAATGGGCGACTAGCTAAATTTAAAAAAAAAAAATTTGTTTGTTTGTTTGTTTGTGGAAAGTGAGGGGTACAAATTTGCAAAGAGAGAAAAATAAAATAAAATAAAATAAAATAAAATAAAATAAAATAAAATAAAATAAAATAAAATAAAATAAAATAAAATAAAATAAAATAAAATAAAATTGTTTGTTTGTTTGTTTGTTTGTTTGTTTGTTTGTTTGTTTGGGGAATGTGAGGGGTACAAGTTTGCAAGGAGAGAAAAATAAAATAAAATTAACTTAAATGTAAATAAAAGTGCTTTGGAAAGCTATTTTATGGCATTTATTTATTTATTCATTTGTTTATTTAATTATTGTTTATTTGTTTGATTATTTATTTATTTATTTAATTATTCAATTATTGAATAGATTATAATATTGTTTGTTACAATAATATTTTGTTTGCAAAGATAGAAAAATGTAATCAAAATAAATTTAATAAATTGCTTTGGAAAGCTATTTTAGAGCATAAATAAATTTTTTATTCATTCATTTATTTAAATATTGTTTATTTGTTTGATTATTTGTTTGTTTGTTTTGTTTGGTTTTTGTTTGTTTCCTTTCTTTTTGTTTATTGGTTTATTCGTTTGTTTGTTTATTTGCTTATCAGTTTGTTTAAAAAGGAGCAATATCAATACCAATAGAAAAACAACAAACTACAACAATAAAATCTGCTATATTACAGCTTCTGACTTGAAGATGTGTATATTTACTTTTAAGATAAATCAATAATAAAAAAAAAAAAACAGCTTGGATTTTTAAATTGGCGTGGTGTGGGATGAAAATCTGCAGTGTTGGACTTGAAATTGGCCTTCTTGCACAGGACGCTTGATTTCTTCTCATCCTAGATGCTTCTTTCAGGACTTTATTGACGAGCTTTCCTCCTGTGCTCATCGAAAACTCTTTTTACTGATGCCCTCAATGAAAGTATCAACAGCAGAAACAAATGAAAGTGGTATCGACAGCTCCTTAAGCCTTTTCATGGATTTGTACGGCTTTTCTTGTGTGTCTCTTTAGTTAACTGACCTAGATTTAGACTAATCACACTAGCATCTGATTGATATGCACAAATGCCTTCAATGCCATGCAGACAGTGCTTATTATTTATAATGCATCCACGGTCGCTGGTTTGAGTCCCTTGTTCTCCCCGTGTTTGTGTGGGTTTCCTCCAGGTGCTCCGGTTTGTCCCACAGTCCAAAGACATGCGCTGTATGTGAATTGAATAAACTAAATTGGCCGTGATGTATGTAAATGAGAGTGTTTGGATGTTTCCCAGTACTGGGTTGCAGCTGAAATCCGCTGTGCAAAATTTATGCTGGATAAGTTGGTGGTTCATTCCGCTGTGGCGACCTCTGATGAATAAAGGGACTAAGCCAAAGGAAAATGAATGAATGAATGAATGGTAATGCGTCCATTAAATTGTTAATATTAAGACTGTGCTCTTGATATTTTCTAGTGATGTTCGAGAGTTTGCCAACGGCTCGGTTTGTGTGGAGTGTGACAGCCAGTGTGAAAAAGCTGGAGAAAAAAGTTTAACCTGCCATGGCCCGGTAAGCTACTAAAAATCTCTATATTTGTTGCTGGATTTCATTGGAATTCATTAAAACTTGGAATCATTGATATTGAAAAAACAGCGTCGATTCCTTCTTTGTCTCTTCACTGCTTCATATTGCTTATAGCACGAAACTGAGTGATATTGATTAGAAACAAATTACACTTTCCACTTACAGTCTCAAAATTAATTCATACTCACAATGTATCATCGTCAGGCTGTATTAAATGATGCAAGGCTTGGCAAACCGTTTTGTATTACATACTGTAGTTGCTTAATATTGTTGAAAAAGAGTGCATTAGTGGTGCTCGACATGATTTTTTAATAATTTTAAATGTTAATGGTGCAAAACACAAATCAAAATCAAAATGGCTTAAACGTTTTGCTTAAAAGTATGTATTTTTGAGGGTGATTTCACAATTAAGAGTTAAAAAATCTCACAATTGAGTGTGTTATTTGTGTTGCTTAACTGATATATAAATAAGATTAATCTCTTTATATATAAATCTTTATGTTGGGTATTTATTTATTCAATTATTTATTTATTTATTTATTTATTTATTTATTTATTTATTTATTTATTTATTTATTTATTTATTTATTTATTTATTTATTTATTTATTTGTTTTTTTTTGTTTGTTTTATTTATTTACTCAGTCATTTACTCAGTCATTTATTTATTTATTTATTTATTTATTTATTTATTTATTTATTCATTCATTCATTCATTCAGTCATTTATTTATTTATTTGATAATTTATATATTTATTTATTTAGTTGTTTATTTATTTTTAGTTAGTAATTCACATATTTATTCAGTTTTTTATTCAGTTATTTATTTATTTGTATATTTATTTATTCAGTCATTTATTCAGTCATTTATTCAGTCATTTATTCAGTCATTTTTTATTTATTTATTTATTTATTTATTTATTGAGTCATTTATTGAGTCATTTTTTATTTATTTATTTTTTTATTTTTTTATTTATTTATTTATTTACTCATTCATTCATTTAGTCATTCAGTCATTTATTTATTTATTTGATCATTTATATATTTATTTATTTAGTCGTTTATTTATTTTTTTGTTAGTAATTCACATATTTATTCAGTTTTTTTATTCAGTTATTCAATCATTTATTCAGTCATTTTTTATTTATTTATTTATTTATTTATTGAGTCATTATTTATTTATTTATTTATTTATTTATTTATTTACTCATTCATTCATTTAGTCATTCAGTCATTTATTTATTTATTTATTTATTGTAGGTTGTAGGTTGTAGGACGATAAAATGGGTGAAAAAATGTCATGTACTGTATTTAGTTGACAATTGACCATAAAATACCTTAATACTTACAAATTCAGCAGGTATGCATGAAAACACAGGTAACAACAACAGCAACTACAACAAACTTTCACATTACTGTATATATTTAAAATCAAGTATTAATCTTGAAAAAAATATTGGTTTTAAAAAAAAGGCAATTCAAATCTGCAAAATTTTCATGATGGAGAGATTACTTTAAGACTGAAAATGAGTAATAATCCGATTATAATACGGTCAAGACAATACTTCAATGAAGAGTCTATCATGTAAACAGCAATTTTTGATTAATCTAATTGAGACGTGTGGAGTATGCCGATTTTAGCGATATTATTGAAGTGCGTGTAAACAACTTAAACTATTACCATCGTGTAGGACTTTTCACCACATTTTGCGACAGGATAGTCTATACACACACAACTGTTTAACTCCGTTCTCTGCACCTAACGAGTCAGTAAAGGACCACAGACACATACACGATAAGATGCGTGTTGTATCAAATTCCATTAAAACTACACTCTTCCAGCAGTTCTTACATCGTACTCGCATCTAATACCTCAGTTTGTCACGAATGAAATGTTTCTGAATGAAAATGAAACTTGAAGGTCCGGAGGAAACATGGATAGCATGGTGACGCAATGAAATTTATCAATCTATGTGCGGATCAACATGTAAAACGGGATCATGAAAGGAACATTCAAAAAACAACTCATTTAAACACCTTAATTATATTGTCTTATCCAGATTAAGGCAAATAGTTTTATTACTGATGTCCATGTAAATATAGTCAATGTGAGTATTTTTCATCACAATAAATTCCTTAAAAACTCTATGTTTTGTAAGTGTAGATTGAAGAATGGAAATGAGTTGCATCTAGGAACCATAAAACTCTAGAGCTTCACAAAGCTGTAGTTTTTGTATTGGAATGTGTTACATATTCACCCACTAGAGAAAACAAGCATGAAAATACAAAACAACTGACGCATCCTTGAATTACATAACCAAGTTTGTTTAACTAAATGCTTCCTTTCCGCATTTAAAACAGTTCTTCGTTCTCTTGAGACGCTTCACATTTCCTTATCTCCCGTCTCTCATTACAGGGTCCAGATCACTGTGTAAAGTGTCTGCATCTCAAAGACGGGCCCAACTGTGTGGAGAAATGCCCTGATGGTCTGCAGGGAGCAAACAGCTTTATCTTCAAATATGCTGAGACCAACAACGAGTGCCATCCCTGCCACCCCAACTGCACCCAAGGGTACAACTGTTTGCTTGTGTTTGCACTTAAATCTATTTGTAAGCTTCTTTCCTTCCTTTAACTGCATCAAGCACAGTATGCCCAGAGCACTAACCTAATTGCCCATGTGGGTAAAGCCGTCGTGGTTAGCGCATTCAGTCTTAGACACATGGGCCTGGGGGATTTGAACAGGTTCTTGAGTTCTCAGATCAGTGGCTTGCAACCGGTTTCGCTGCAGGACCTGCATTTTGTATTGGACATCGAGTGACAATCCAATACAGTGCTAAAATTGCTCATCGGACACAAATATGTTTGATGTGATGTTTCTTAATGTTACATAGTATGCTAAATTGTCTGTTTTATTAGTAGAAATTAACATACTGTAGCTTGTGTTTGAAAGGGATGTGCTGATGCAGAATTTTTGGCCTATAATGACAGCTGATAACTAGGGCCAGACAGAATCTGCAGACATTTTTTGCTATTTCTGCTTAGAATTTTGTAAAAAAATTGCAGATTTATATGGATTTTATGAGTATCATAACTACAAACTTGATAAATGAAATAAAAAATAATACATTTTTAACTTTTATTTAATGTTTATAATGCAAACCCAATTAGATCCACTTATTTAATAAACAAAGCAAGTCTCTCATATAATATATCTACTAAAAGATAGAAATACGACTTTACAAACTATATTGTAAATAAATGAATTGAACATTTTAATATCACTATTATTATAATACAATAATATTAGTGAAATTAATTTTAAAAAATGAATAAATATACATTTACAAACATTTGCACAAATAAATACATAGAGTCAATGATAGGCTAAACATACGGAGATCTGCAGATTTCTGTGTGCACAGATTCCGTGTAGGCCTTCCGATAACTCTTATATTTTGATGCTCATAACAGATACAGTATGTGAATCTAAATTCATAAATCTGAACTGCAGAATACATAGAAGCTGCAAGAAAATTTACATAAATTTGTTTTCCCCAAAATTGTTTATTAATTGTACACTAATTGTCCATTGTTGCAATTTTTTACAATTTGATAAAATTTTTACACCTTAAAAAATGTATTTAAACTATAAATACACACACACACACACACACACACACACACACACACACACACACACACACACACACACACACACACACACACACACACACACACACACACACATACACACACACACACACATATTTTTTTTTTGATTGTCTACAGAACAAACCATCGTTATACAATAATTCACCTAATTACCTTAACCTGCCTAGTTAACCTAATTAACATAGTTAAGCCTTTAAATGTCACTTTAAATTTTATAGAAGTGTCTTGAAAAATATCTAGTCAAATATTATTTACTGTCATCATGGCAAAGATAAAATAAATCAGTTATTAGAAATAAATTATTAAAACTATTATGTTTAGAAATGTGTTGAAAAAATGTCTTCTCTCCGTTAAACAGAAATTCGGGCAAAAAATAAACAGGGTGGTTAATAATTCAGGGGGGCTAATAATTCTGACTTTAACTGTATATATATATATATATATATATATATATATATATATATATATATATATATATATATATATATTGTTGCTATATAAAAATAATATACAGCAGTTCATAACACGCAATAGGTGAAATTCGCAAAGTAGTCCACTTTGTTTTTAATAAGTATTATAGATGGACACTTTTCTCAGACTGGCATTAACATTTTCACACCTTTCTCTCTCGTTTAAACACTCTCAAAGTTCAAACTTTCGTAGAAAAAAAGTCCACTAAAGAGTGAAACTAAACATCAAAAACTTGCACAAACATTCACTGCTGTCAGCAAAAGGCTCATAATCCAGTGTGTGACCTCCTTTTTACGATCGTCATGCTGCGGACACTTACAACACTTTTTGCGTCTTTATGGAAACTCACACTGCTAGCGATCAAAGATTTGTGTTAATTTGCCAAGCTGAACACATTCTGTACTGTACAGGAGACACTGAGAAAATTGATTGACAATGGTCTAAAGCCTATCAGGATGCAGGACACAATGCTCTGTAAAATAAATAAATCTTGTCAAATTGCACAAAAAAACACGTTATGGCGAGGGAGCACTGTATGTATGTGTGTGTGTATATATATATATATATATGTATATATATATATATATATATATATATATATATATATATATATATATATATATATATATATATATATATATATATATATATATATATATATATATATAAAATTTTTCAAATTAGTCAGTTTATTTATAGTATTTTATATATTTATTTACTGTTTACTAATTGTTTTTTATTCATTGTTTATTAATCGCAAATGAAATGTGAATAAATAAATAAATAAATAAATAAATAAATAAATAAATAAATAAATAAATAAATAAATAAATAAATAAATAAATAAATAAATAGGTTTGGACCTTAGGTGGCACTATAACAGTTGAAACAGTTGAATTTATTTCAAGTTTAAAGGCAGATTGCTGATGTGTGGAATGATCTGGGGGGATGTTATTGAAAGCAGACATTGAATTGTTGACATTGATAGCATGTGCTAAAGATACATGATAAGCTTAAACATAACATTGCCAGTGCCTGGAGTCATACCATAGCATTTTATATCATAAAATGAGTATAATTATTAAAAACTTTTTAATTTAATATTTTTTTGTGCCACAGTGTTCCTTGTCTTATGCCAATTCAGACATATCATGCCAATTCAGACATCTCATCTCCTACAAATCATGTCCAATTCTCTCCAAAATCCACTCTGATGATGTTTGGACTATAAATCACTGAACAGATTTTTGATATTTGCTACCATTAACTGAGAATAAACCTTTCGAACCTTTCTGTATTATGTAAGCTCAGGCAATTTTTTCTAATATCTCTTGTTGACTAGCAGCGCAAACATTACAGTAACTGCAATAGAGCCTCATGCTAATGCTTGGTGCCTTTATGTTTAGTCCACCAATTTTTTTGCAATGAAACTTCAATACATGGATTATAATAAAAAATGTTTAATGCCTGTGTTGCAGCTGTACTGGACCCCGGATACAAGATTGTGTTGGCATGTTGGACAGGTAAGAGTTTTTTTTTTTTTTTTTTTTAACAAATATTACAGACAAACAAGTCACCTTTATTTCTATAGTGTTTCATACAATGCACATAGTCATTAAGTGGTTTTTAATAACAAGTAACTATATATATATATATATATATATATATATATATATATATATATATATATATATATATATATATATATATATATATATATATATATATATATATATATACACATATACAGTATAAAAAGATAAATAGATAATATAAATATTATAAATTAATACTATAAATAATATAATTAATAAAGTTTTAATGTGTATTTATAAATAAATAAAAAAGAATAATGCATTTTTTAATAAATAAGTACATAAATAAATAAACATCCATTAAATTACCTTTAAACAAATAAATTGATCAATGGATAAACAAACAATCAAACAATAAATAAATAAATAAATGGAAAAATAATAATAATATAAATAAATGATATAATGCCTGTAACTTCCATTTGTTTAGCTTTAAATAAATAAATAGATGGATGGATGGATGGATGGATGGATGGATGGATGGATGGATGGATGGATGGATGGATGGATGGATGGATAAACAAACAATCAAACATACAATAAATAAAAATAAATAAATAAATAATACCTATAAGCTTCCATTTGTTTACCTTTAAATAAAAATAAAAAATGATGAATGGATAAACAAACAAACAAACAAACAAACAAACAATAAATTAATTAAATAAATAAATAAATAAATATATATATATATATATATATATATATATATATATATATATATATATATATATATATATATATATATATATATATATATATATATATATATATATATATATATATATATATATATATATATATATATATATATATATATATTTATTCAATGGCATCGGTGCTATGCATGATTGAGTCTGTGCCTAATTGGTTTAAGGGTAAAAAAGCAGACAGCATTACAACTTGTTTACGTATTCTTTTGATCTTCCAGGACTCCTCTGATTGCTGCTGGATTAATTGGGGGTCTTTTTGTAATAGTCATCATAGCTCTTGGTGTGGCTGTTTACATCCGCCGAAAGAGCATCAAAAAAAAAAGAGCTTTACGTCGATTCCTGGAGACCGAGGTAAGAGAGACCTTCAGACGAGAGCATTCTCATCCGTGTTTACTAAAATCAGTAAGCACTGACTAAAACTCAAACACACCATACATTATGCATCACGTCTTGTATCTCGTCTCTCTGTCACATTTCATCAAAATCCTTTCCTTTCCGCAGATTTTTGCATTCGTTTCATTTCTTGATAAGCTTCATGCTTAAAAAAAAAAACAGTCCACAGCACATAAGGTATTCAGTGGAGTAATCCTTCCTTAAATGCATGGCAAGTTTGTTGGGTTAATGCATAGCACTGTTGCCCTGAATGACTGTGCAGCCTATTAAAAAACATGGCCTGTCTTTGCTGGTTTGGATAATTTGCAGGTGGAGCATCAGTGTTATAGACAGCTGTCAGCCTGAGAACAGAACCTGTATCCAAAAGCTGACAGAGACACGAGACACTTGCGCACTAGAATCCACAAATCCATTTTAGCAAACCTGAGGTCTCTGTTCATGTAGAAAAGTGATGTGTTTTTGCCAAGAAGAAGAGGATCAAGGAGATGTCCAGACCTCCCAGTCTCTCAGTTTTTTGAGTGTCTGTATTATGCTGTATCTTAAAGGAGACCTATTATGCAAAAAACACTTTTATACGGGGTAATTATAAATAAACATCCACTGTAAAAGGACAGTGTACAGGTGGTTGAGTATTATTATAAAGCTTTCATTTATGATAAAGTAAAGGTATATTTCTGGTCTAATATGAATAAGTATGCACATAAAATGAGAGTCTATATAGGGAAAAGTGTTGAAAAGGCTTTAATGCAGATATATATTTATATATATATATATATATATATATATATATATATATATATATATATATATATATATATATATATATATATATATATATATATAGCTAGAATGGCAAGAAAATATGATTTGGATCATTCATGTTTCAGGAAAATAATCCTTTTACAAAATACAGGCTGCATGTTTCTGCATTAAAGCCTTTTCAACACTTTTCCCTATATAGACTCTCATTTTATGTGCATACTTATTCATATTAGACCAGAAATATACCTTTACTTTGTCATAAATGAAAGCTTTATA
The DNA here is from genome assembly GCF_903798145.1 of Danio aesculapii. NCBI lineage: Eukaryota > Metazoa > Chordata > Actinopteri > Cypriniformes > Danionidae > Danio > Danio aesculapii. Next base: position 54,576,726 of record NC_079435.1, on the reverse strand, counting down.
ATAATACTCAACCACCTGTACACTGTCCTTTTACAGTGGATGTGAAATCATTTATTTAGTTAGACAAATTTTTCTTTTTCAGCACCATACGTCTGGACAGCTCCCGCTAATGCTCAGTCTCAGTGTAGGGTTTCAGCACCACGTAGATGGACAGCTCCACATTTTGCATTCAGTCTGTGGTTGCTTGTTTGTTTTGCATTGTGATTGGTCACAGTAACAGTTAGCCTTGATAGATGGATAACCAAATATACTTATTCACATATTGTCACACAGGATGTCACATATGCACATTGTTATTATTATTATTATTATTATTATTATTATTATTATTATTATTATTATTATTGTTGTTGTTGTTGTTGTTGTTGTTGTTGTTGTTGTTGTTGTTGTTGGTAATAGTAGTAGTAGTAGCGTTAGTGTTGTTATTATTATTGTTATTATTATGATTAGTAGTAGTAGTATTAGTAGTATTAGTAATACTGGTGGTAGTAGTAGTAGTAGTAGTAGGGCTAATGTTAGTGTTGATTTTAGATTTTTAGATTTAGATTCAACTTTATTGTCATTACACATGTACAAGTACAATGCAACAAAATGCAGTTTAGGTCTAACCAGCAGTGCAATAGCAGCAAGTGCAGGATACAGGTATAAGTTATAAAGTGCAGTTATAGAAAAACTATGGTGATATTTACAGATGGATGTACTATGAACATTATATACAGGTTGTAAAGATGTTAGTATTGATGTTGTTATTAGTAGTAGAGTTAGTGTTGTTGTTGTTGTTATTATTATTATTATTATTGGTAGTAGTAGTAGTAAAAGTAGTAGTAGTAGTAATAATTTTAGTAGTAGTAGTAGTAGCGCTGACGTTAGTGTTGATGTTGTTATTAGTAGTAGAGTTAGTGTTGTTGTTATTATTATTATTATTATTATTGGTAGTAGTAGTAGTAATAGTAGTAGTAGCAGGGCTAACATTAGTGTTGCTGTTGTTGCTGTTGTTGTTGTTGTTGTTGTTGTTGTTGTTGTTGTTGTTGTTGTTGTTGTTGTTGTTGTTATTAATAGTAGTAGAGTTAGTGTTGTTGTTGTTGTTGTTGTTGTTGTTGTTGTTGTTATTATTATTAGTTGTAGTAGTAGTAGAAGTCTTGTTGCTGTTATTATTATTATTATTAGTAGTAGTAGTAGTAGTAGAAGAGTTAGTGTTGTTGTTATTATTATTATTATTATTAGTAGTAGTAGTAGTAGTCTTGTTGTTGTTGTTGTTATTATTATTATTATTATTATTATTATTATTATTATTATTATTATTATTATTAGTTGTAGTAGTAGTAGATTAGTTGTTGTTATTATTATTATTATTATTAGTAGTAGTAGTAGTAGTAGCAGTAGTAGAGTTTGTGTTGTTGTTGTAATTATTATTATTATTATTATTATTATTATTATTAGTAGTAGTAGTAGTAGTAGTATTAGTAGTAGCAGTACTAGAATTGGTGTTGTTGTTGCTATTATTATTATTAGTCGTAGTAGTAGTAGTAGGGCTAACATTAGTGTTGTTGTTGTCGTTGCTGTTGTTGCTGTTAGTAGTAGTAGAGTTAGTGTTGTTGTTATTATTATTATTAATAATAATAATAATATTATTATTATTACTAGTAGTAGCAGTAGTAGTTGTAGTAGTGGTAGTAGCAGTGGTATTTAGTAAAAGTGGTGGTAGTAGTAGTGGTGGTGGTGTTAGTGTTGTTGTTGTTAGTAATAGTAGTAGTGTTAGTGGTAGTAGTAGTGGTGGTGTTAGTGTTGTTGTTTAATTTAAGTTGTATTCATTCAGACATTTCCTTGCATTTGTAATGTTTTGTTTCTTGTTTTGGTGTGGGGACAAAGTTGTGTAATTTGGAAAAGAACACTTTACACATGTAAAATCGGGTTTTACAAACTTTGAAATGGGGTTTAAACCTGTCATCTTTTGCTCTAGTCTGATCTATTTGAAGCATTTTCATCACTGGGTACATTTTAATAATTTATATGCTCATTTCCCTCATGCTTATATTAACCAAAAACCTCCAAAATTGCATTTCCAACACAGATCTTCAGTTTATTACTGAAAACAAGCTAAACGAAGTCTGCCACACACACCTACACACATTTTTTTTTTTAATACAGCAAGCCAGCTCCAGCCCTAATGAAACTACAAATGCCACTTTGTATTTAGCAATTATGTCTGTGTAAATCCTCCTCAACCTTTCTCTTTCTCTCATCTTCACTAGCGCAGTTCACATCTCAACTGTTTGCTCTCCAAATATCTAGTAACATCCTTTTTTCCCCTCCTGAGGCCCAATAACTTCTGCGTAAACAAACTTAAGACTAAAAATGTGGTTAAATGTGACTTCTAAGCGCTTGTTTTGGAGTTGTGTGAGTTTGGAGTTGTGACTGATCTAAGGCTGGGTTGTTTGAGCAGTTGGTGGAGCCCTTGACGCCCAGCGGTGCAGCACCAAACCAGGCTCAGCTGCGCATCCTGAAGGAAACTGAACTCAAGAGGGTCAAGATTCTGGGAACTGGAGCCTTTGGCATGGTCTATAAGGTAACGATTCTACGTTTATTGTGTGTTGCTGTCTACCTGTCAGAATTTGTTGTTTTATACGTGAGAAGGGTTATTGACTGATTCTGATGCCTGTTTTATAAGGGAATCTGGGTTCCAGAAGGGGAAACAGTGAAGATTCCTGTGGCCATAAAGATACTCAATGAAAGCACTGGACCTAAAGCCAATGTGGAGTTCATGGATGTAAGTAAACTACTTTAAAGTGCTTTTACATATTATCTAAAAAAATGTTGGGTTATTTTAATTCCATTTTGAGTAAAATATGAACAAAACCAACCACTGGTTTAATTAACTTTTTCTATTATTATATTTATAGGCCCAAATTTCAAAGTCAAAGTCAGCTTTATTGTCAATTCAATTACATGTACAGGACATATAGAGAATCGAAATTACGTTACTCTCAGACCCTAGGTTGCTAACATATACTATTGATACAAAAAGTAGAGTTTTAAGAAAGAATTTACAATAAATACAATCATATAAAATGTAATCTAAAAATATCCATAAAATGTAGTCTAAAGAATAAAAATAAATAAATAAATAAATAAATAAATAAATAAAAATTTGTAAACAATACAATACAATACACTGACATTAAGGGCATATAGCGATGAGCCCAAACCAGAGTTGTGCAGATAACATTTTAACATTTTAACCCAACATTTGAGTTTGTCCATTTTTTTACCCAATTTGGGTTAAAATAAGCAATAATTTTGTATAGTGTAGCATTGATTAAACAAACAAAAAAAAAAAATCAAAACTTTGTGTGCATGTGTGTGTGGTCCTGGTATTTACCAGATTGTGGGGACCATTTTGTCTAGTGAACATCCCCATAAAACATGAAAACTCACCATGTGTGTACCCTTTTATGTTGTGGTGACCAAATGTCCCCACAAGTATAGCAATTTTGAACACATTTTTTGGTCCCCATGAGGAAAACTGACCATAACCCCCCAAAAATGTGTGTGAGGGTGTGTGTATCTTGTATTCCTTACTTTCCTTATTGTGTATTCACACCGAAGGTGGCAAGAATGTCAAAGTTCGCTTTGGCCGCCCTGGTGACAATGCTGTCTGCCTTCACAGCTCCTGTGGCGAGAGCAGCAAAACTCATTCATTTATTCATTTTCTTTTCGGCTTAGTCCCTTTATTCATCCGGGGTCGCCACAGCGGAATGAACCGCCAACTTATCCAGCACATGTTTTACGCAGCGGATGCCCTTCTAGCTGCAATCCATCTCTGGGAAACATCCATACATGCTCATTCACACACATACACTATGGACAATTTGGCCTACCCAATTCACCTGTACCGCATGTCTTTGCACTGTGGGGAAAACCGGAGCACCCGGAGGAAACCCACGCGAATGCAGGGAGAACATGCAAACCCACAGAAACGCACAGAAACGCCAATTGACTCAGCCGAGGCTCGAACCAGTGACCTTCTTGCTGTGAGGCGACAGCACTACCCACTGCGCCACTGCATCGCCAGCAGCAAAACTCGCTACATTGATTTCATTTTTAAAGCAGCCATTGCAGCATATCAGCATATAAGTTACAATGGAAGATCAAGTTGTTGCGTGTGTTCTTCTTATGAATTTTATTGGCAGTTGGCATACAAATTCTAGGTGCATTACTGCCACCTGCTGGTTAGGAGTGTGGGCCATAATTGCACCTACAATCAATCTAAATTCTTCTATATAATTTGTCATTTTCAAAAATAGAATTAACTTGTTTTGTAGCACTTTAACCAAATTAAAATTAATTTTAGCTCAAATTTAAAACTAATACATTTTGTAATAGCATGTGACTCTTTCTTCTTGCCCACAATAATCACATTTTCCAGTCTGATGTTGTAGTTGTTGCTTGTGGTATGGCTTTGCTCCACTTATCCAATATGTGTCCATATCTCTAAAATATTCTGAAGTTAGCATGAGATGAGAAAAAAAATAGAACATTAATGCACATCAGTAATGCCGAGTTCAGACTGCATGATTTTCAAAGTAGTCGTGTCACAGACTACCCATACCACCAAACCTGTCCATAACCCTACCCCTATCCCAACTCAAGAGCACCACAAGTGTTCTCAAATACATTATGAACACAGTAAGTACATTGTATTTATTTTTTGATGCAAGTACATGGTAGTTAAGGACACTTAACATAAAGTGGGACCAAATTAATAAATAAATAAAATAAAAAAATAAAATTAATAAAATTAAAAAATAAATTAAATAAAAAATAAATAAATTAAAATAAAATAAAAAATGTATAAAATAAAACAACTAAAATAAAATATATACAATTTAAAACAAAAATAATTAAATTCACTTACATTACAATAAAATAAAAAATAATTTAATTTAATTTAATTTAATTTAATTTAATTTAATTTAATTTAATTTAATTTAATTTAATTTAATTTAATTTAATTTAATTTAATTTAATTTAATTTAATTTAATTTAATTTAATTTTTACATTGTACATTTAATAACTAAAAAATACATCCTTTTTGAATATAATGGACTAATTTAGTGGACACTATTATTTTTGGTCTATTTTTGTAACTACCACAAACTTTATACTGTAAGTTTTTGTAAATGTTAATATGAAATATATTGTTAAGATCATATCCGATATGTTGTTTCAGCTTAATAGCATTGCTTTCCATTCTTTCTTATTCCGAATTCCTTCTAACACCAATAACATACCTAAATCCTTCACATTACAGATATAAAATGCATTATGAATGTCATCTATCTTGCCTTTCAAATGTAAAGAAAGGAAAAGAACAGAATGCATGATGTGTCAAAAGCAAATTCCAACAACAGCACCAGCCACAAATCACTATACATCTCCTTTTTTTCAAGCCAGTCTTTCGTTCTCCCGCTTTTGCTCTCCTAAGATTCAGCGAGAGGTCAGGCTCCTTTAAAAAGCCATCAAAACGCGGCATCATGTGCTGTGGCTGCCAGGGAATTCCTTCTGCATGTTTGTGTTGCTGTTATCTGTGCACATACATAAGCAGGCAGACTGCTGAGCTGCTCATGAAAGATCCATATTCACCCCTGCCTCTCTCTGATATAACGCATAAATATGTATGTACTGTGTGTGCATTTATAAAGATGTTTTTCTTTATGAAACATGTAGATAATTGAGATATACAGTCACTGAGGTCATTCGGACTGTAAGTGAGAATACCGTAGACTTGTTATGATTTGTATAGGGCTTATTAGATTTACATATTATACATCTTGTAATAATAAGTCAGGGTTTTTTACAACTACAATTTTTACTACTTGTACATTAAAATTTGTGTTTAAACAACTGAAATGGGGTGGCTCTGTGGATAGCACTGTCGCCTCACAACAAGAAGGTTTGCATTTCTGTGTGGAGTTTGCATGTTCTTCCCATGTTGGCATGGGTTTCCTCGTGTGCTCTGGCTTCCCCCACAGTCCAAACACATGCGCTATTGACCTTATTCTTTAATGCGGAAGTGCACGCGTTTTTGCGATTGTTTTAGAACTTTCGATTTAGCTGCCTATGGGAGAAATCACTAGGAATAATAAACGACAGAAAAGGGTCAAACTACTTACTCTACAAACAAGTGTTTGCAGGACAATACAGACAAAGTAGAATATTATAATAAGAAAATATCAGTTTGCAAAACCAAGCAGCAAAGCGAGCTGTTTTTAACGTCTAAAAAAGAATGGAAGTGAATGAGACCAGAAGTCTCGAGCCAAAATGATTCAAATGGCTGAGCCCACTCATACGCGGAGAATAAGGTGAATAGGTGAATTGAATGAACTAAATTGGCTGTAGTGTATGAGTTTGTGTGTGAATGTGAGAGTGTATGGGTGTTTCCCATTACTGGGTTGCAGCTGGAAGGGCAAAATGTGCTGGAATAGTTGGCGGTTCATGATAAATAAGGAACTAAGCTGAAGGAAAGTGAATGAATGAATGACAACTGGAATGTATAGGAGATTGCAGTCTTGTCCTTCAGTTACATCCTCTTTGTACAGTAAAATGCTTATCAGAATCAGAATCAGAATCAGAATCGGTTTTATTGCCAAGTGTGCTTCACACACACAAGGAATTTGTTTTGGCTACAGAAGCTTCCAGTGTACATAAGTGACAAGTGACAACACAAAATAATCTGAAAAAATAAAATAATAATAATAAAAAAAAAATGATGAACATTAAACAGATGCGGTTAGTGAAGAAACCTGGATGTTGAGTTGTATGTACAGATTGTTATAAATATACAGGTTATAAGGTGCTGTGTACAAGTGCGAATGTAGAAAGTATTGCATTGTATATTGATATAAGGTGCTGTGTACAAGTGCGTATGAGAAAGTATTGCACATATTTATTGCACAGTAGGGGAATATTTAACTGTTCATAAGGTAGACAGCCTGAGGAAAGAAACTTTTTCTGTGTCTGGCTGTTTTTGTGCTCGGTGCTCTGAAGCGCCGACCAGACGGTAACAGTTCGAACAGGTAGTGTGCTGGGTGTGAGGCGTCCAGAGTGATTTTGCGAGCCCTCTTACTCACTCTGGAAGAGTACAGTTCTTGAAGTGTAGGAAGGGTAGTGCCAGTGATTCGTTCAGCAGTCCGGACTATTCGCTGTAGTCTACGGAGGTCAGTTTTGGCAGCTGAGCCGAACCAGACGGTGATTGAAGTGCAGAGGATGGATTGGATGACAGCTGAGTAGAACTGTACGAGCAGCTCCTGTGGCAGGTTGAACTTCCTCAGCTGACGAAGGAAGTACAGTCTCTGCTGGGCTTTCTTCACAATAGAGTCTATATGAGTGTCCCACTTCAGATCCTGAGAGATGATGGTGCCCAGGAACCTGAATGACTCTACTGCAGCCACAGTGCTGTTCATGATGGTGAGTGGGGGGAGTGCAGGGGGGTTTCTCCTGAAGTCCACTATCATCTCCACTGTTTTGAGCGTGTTCAGCTCCAGGTTGTTGTATCTGCACCATAACGCCAGCCGCTCCACCTCCTGTCTGTATGCAGACTCGTCACCGTTCTGGATGAGGCCGATAACAGTAGTGTCGTCTGCAAACTTAATGAGTTTGATGGAGGGGTCTTTTGCAGTGCAGTCGTTGGTGTACAGGGAGAAGAGCAGTGGAGAAAGAACACATCCCTGGGGGGCACCAGTGCTGATGGTGCGGCTGTCGGATGTGATTTTGCCCATTCTGACTAGCTGCTGTCTATCTGTCAGAAAGCTGGTGATCCATTGACAGACAGAGCTAGGAACAGAGAGCTGGGCCAGTTTGTACTCAAGCAGTGATGGGACGATGGTGTTAAAGGCAGAACTGAAGTCCACAAACAGAATCCTTGCGTAGTTCCCTGGTTTGTCCAGATGTTGTAGGGTATAATGCAGTCCCATGTTGACTGCATCATCCACAGACCGGTTTGCTCTATAGGCGAACTGCAGGGGGTCCAGCAGGGGTCCAGTGATGTCCTTCAGATATGCTAGCACCAGTCTTTCGAATGACTTCATGGCCACAGATGTTAAGGCCACAGGTCTGTAGTCATTGAGTCCTGTGATCTTTGGCTTCTTTGGGATTGGGATGATGGTGGAGCGCTTAAAGCAGGATGGAACTTTGCGCTGTTCCAGTGATCTATTGAAGATATGGGAGAAAATGGGGGCCAGCTGGTCAGCGCAGGTTCTCAGACAGGCTGGTGAGACACCATCTGGCCCTGGTGCTTTCCTTCTCTTCTGTTTACTGAAGATCTGACGCACATTTTCCTCACTGATCTGAAGAGCAGGGGGGGAGAGGAAGATGGCTGGAGGTGTTGATGGCTGTGTAGGGCGATGGTCCGGGCTGTGTTGATGTGGTGTTGATGGCTTTGTAGGGAGATGGTCCGGGCTGTGTTGATGTGGTATTGATGGCCGTGTAGGGCGATGGTCCGGGCTGTGTTGATGTGGTGTTGATGGCTGTTTAGGGAGATGGTCCGGGCGGGTGTGAGGTGTCTGGTCATAGGTGTCAAACCTACAGTAGAACATATTCAGCTCGTTTGCAATATGTTTATTGCTGTCGATACTGGGGGACGGTGTCTTGTAATTAGTGAAATCTTTTCTTATATATGTTTTATTCTATAAATGTCTGATAACGTTTAAATTCAAACTAATTTGTCGTCTACAGCATTTCCCTCCCAGAAAATAATGTTTGTTCAGATTAGCTATGGACTCATGTTATTTACATTTTAATTAGTTGTGTTTAACAATTGGGGTTGTTCCACCAAATGTTTATTTTTTAACTCTTCTTGTTAAAATATATTGTGTTGTCTAAAAATGTTTTTTTTTTGGTTACATTTATTTATTTATTCACTCGTTTGTTCATTCGTTGTTTTGTGTGTTCTTTTATTTGTTCCTTCGTTTGTTCGTTCCTTCTTTCATTCATTTATATTTCACTTCCTTTGTTTGTTACTTCACTCAGTCCTTCAATCATTTCTTTGATCATTCCTTCGATCATTCTTTCGATCATTCCTTCATCCGTTCCTTCCTGTGCTCGCTCGTTCCTTTCTTCACTTTCTCGCTTGTGCCTTCGCTCGCTCATTCCTTCCCTCGCTCGCTCATTCCTTCCCTCGCTTGCTCTTTCCTTCACTCGCTCATTCCTTCCTCAGCTTGCTTACTCGTTCCTTCCTTCGCTTGCTTGTTCCTTCCTTCCCTCGCTCTTTCCTTTCTTCGCTTGCTCGTTCCTTCGCTCACTCATTCCTTCCTTTGCTCACTCGTTCCTTCACTTGTCATTCCTTCCTTCATTTCTTTGATCTTTCCTTTGTTTCTTTCTTCATTTCTTTGATCTTTCCTTCATTCCTTTGATGCTTCCTTCGTCTCTTTCTTTCATTCCTTTGATCTTTCCTCTGTTTCTTCCTTTATTCCTTTGATCTTTCCTTAATACCTTTGATCTTTTCTTCGTCGCTTCCTTTATTCCTTTCTTCGTTCCTTCCTTCATTTCGTCCTTCATTCCTTTGTTCATTCTTGCTTCATTCATTTGTTCCTTCATTCCTTCTTCCCTTTGATCTTTCCGCCGTTCCTTCATTCCTTTGATCTTTCCTTCATTCATTCCTTCCTTCATTCCTTTGATCTTTCCTTCATTTCTTCCTTCATTCCTTACTTCTTTCTTTCCTTTGTTCATTTATTATAAATTATGTGTTCAAGAACCTGCAGATCAAGTATACTGACACCAGTAATGTTCAGCCTTACAAGAACATTTATTTATTTATTGATTGATATATTGATTTATTGATTTATTTATGCGAGGGTTATGTTTAGACTTAAGTTCAGCATTAGGGAATCAAATGTACCTTTTGTATAGTGTAAAAATCACTTGGCCTATAGAAATTCTGAGACACATTTTCATTATGCAATTTCAGTGATCGGATCTCTTGTATATCTGTCCACCAGGAGGCACTGATCATGGCCAGTATGGAGCATCCTCATCTGGTGCGTCTTTTAGGGGTCTGCTTGAGTCCCACTATTCAGCTGGTCACTCAGCTCATGCCCCACGGCTGCCTGCTGGACTACGTTCATGAACACCAGGACAACATCGGCTCACAGCTGCTGCTCAACTGGTGTGTGCAGATCGCAAAGGTAAGACGTGGGATTTCACAGCCAGTAAACATCAATGGAAATGCTGCCTTGGCTTTTGACTTCAGAAAATATCTATTTAGAATGTATGTTTTTTGATAAGGCGACTGTCTATTTGGAGGCTGCTGTTGATTTCTCAGCTAGACCAATGGCCTTCAGTCTCCACAAAGGCAAAAAAAGTCTCATGGAAATTAAATTATATCCAAGTATATTGAATATGTTCAGTTTTAAAACATATGCAAAATGCAGAGAACAGAACCTATATTCTAGCTTGCCTTATTAAGCGTTACTGATATATATAAACACTATATATACTATATATACTTTTCATCACAGTTTCTAAATATTTCTAAAGTTTTCCTAATCTAATCTCCCATTTTGGATTTCTCAAAAAACATAGCATGGATTTAATAACACCATAGAGTTTTTAACAGAACATATATAACTTGAAATGGTTAAATATGTAATTGTGCACAGCAATAATACATACATACATACATACATACATACATACATACATACATACATACATACATACATACATACATACATACATACATACATACAAACATACATACATACATACATACATACATACATACATACATACATAAATACATACATACATTCATGCATACATATATGAGTACACCCCTCACAAATCTCTCCTTTAGTTTAATATTTTCTATAGGAAGGTTTACAATATTGTACTTGTGCATTTACATTAGTTTAGTGAGTACTGAAGGCGAACTTATCATACTGGTCCTAAAGTAGTACACCCAAATTTATATTTTATTAAAAAATATATATTTTTTAAATTAAAAGAGCAAAATTCAAGTGAAACTAAAAAAACATTATAATAACATTTTGTAGTTTGTAATTTTTTCCCAGTATTTTGCATGATTTAAGTGAATAATCTTTCTATTTCTAAAGATGTTCGGTGAGTAAAATATTATTTTAATAAATATATCTGTTTAATAAATGTGTTTTGTTCAAATGCACCAAAATATATTACCTATATTCACTGAGCAAATGATAAAAAAAATTCATTTTCAAAATGTGTACTCGTTTAGGTTGAGCACTGTACATATATAAACATGCATACATTTTGATTGTAATTCATTAAAATCATCTTGATAACCTAAAATTAAAAATTAAATCAAAATATTTATATATACAAATTGTTTATGTGTAGAACTGAATATATGTTACCTTTTAAAAATGAAATAATAATATTTTTATACAATTCTGAAACACTACCTTATAATTAAGATTATTAAATTCTAAACTTTTGATGGCGCAAAAGCCTAGTGGTTAGCGCACCAACATATGGTGCGGCAGCCCTTCAGGGCATTCGAATCCCGACACGAGGACATTTCCCAACTGTCCCAACTGTGAATTCATATTGTCTCCCATGAGCTTGGACAACTGCATCCATACATCTCTGCAATAACTCAAATAACTTATTAATAAAGTCATCTGGAATGGCAAAGAAAGTGTTCCTGCAGGACTCCCAGAGTTCATCAAGATTCTTTCATCTTCAGTGCCTCCTCCTCCTTCATCTTACCTAATAATGTTCATGTCTGGTGACTGGGCTGACCAATCCTGGAGTACCTTGACCTTCTTTGCTTTCAGGAACTTTGATGTGGAGGCTGAAGTATGAGAAGGAGCGCTATCCTGCTGAAGAATTTGCCCTCTCCTGTGGTTTTAATGTAATGGGCAGCACAAATGTCTTGATTCCGCAGGCTGTTAATGTTGTCATGCACTCTGCAGATCTCTCGCACGCCCCCATACTGAATGTAACACCAAACCATGATTTTTCCTTCACCAAACTTGACTGATTTCTGTGAGATTCTTGGGTCCATGTAAGTTCCAATACGCAGAATTTGTGATGATTGGGATGCAGTTCAACAGATGATTCCTCTGAAAAATCTACCATACAGTAATATCTAAATAATAATAATTATTCTCAGCCTCTTATATTTGTGTTCAGTTAATTCACTATAACGCCAATAAAAATATATATTATTTACCATAAAAATTTAATTACTGAACCTAAACACAGAAGCATGAGGACAATACTCATTTTAGAAGATCATTTCAGATGGCACTTACAGGCTTTTGCATCTGAACTCTTCATATATGACTTGAAGGTCATGAAAAGGTCATCTGAACTCAATGGTACGAACTCTTTGTTCTGCTTGACATCAGTCCTGTTTAAGTTTGCTCGGTTCCACCACCTTAGAAGCGTTCATTTAATCTGTCTGCTGTGAATGGATTGGAGTTCAAGAGATGGGTTCTGGTTTGTTGTAACTCAGAGCTTTGGGCTTCAGCTTAATGGCAGCTATTAATCAGGTTGTAGGTTGAGCAAAACGCTCTACAACCTTGCCTGTTCCTGCCCTGGAATTCAGCTGGCGACACAGACCTGCTGCTAGAGGTTTTCCCGGTCACGCTGTTAAAACATTAAAACCCTGCAGCCGGCCAAATTCTCATCGAGCAACTGTTCCGGCACACAGCGAAATAACAACCCCGGCGTGAGGATGAGATTACACTCATTATAGGATGATGCATTTAAAGCAGATTACGTGCCTCCGTTCTCAATTGAAATGTTAACCGATGTGAATCCATTCTGCATCACTGTAATCACATTGGCAGGCTCGGTCTAAGCTGGAGCCATGGTTAAAAACCAACTCAGCTTGACCAGTGATGGGAGACTTTTATTTGACCAATGAGAGCTGACTTTTAAAGGATAGTTCACCCAAAAAGGTAAATTAGATCACCATTTTCTCATTATTAAAGGGATAGTTCACCCAAAACTGACATTTCTGTATTAAAGGGCCATGAAACCCCCCTTTTTCGGTTCAAGTCTACCGAGAGCAGGTAACCCCGTATGTACATCAGTTATGACAATGAACACATAAGCATCTCTCCCAGGATGCATTGCACACTTTTAGCATCTCAGTGTGATACCGGTTGTCATTTTATTGTGCAAGAGGGAGTTGCAACAAATAAGCAAATGTCATAATTGATATGTTCCTCCCGCAGTATTACAGAGCTATTCATAATTTTCCAAAACATCATTTTTCTAACATCATCTTTACTGATGCTCAACACACACAAATCTGTTAAAAACTTTTTAAAAAGTACCCCAGGGTTTATTATGGTTCCAAATGGATATTAGTTTTGTTTGTTCTGTTGAAAACAAAAGAAGACATTTTGAGGAATGTTGCAAATCGGTAACCATTGACTATTATGGAAATCAATGGCTGCAGTTTTTAAACATTATATTCCAAATATATTCTAAAACTTATTTTTTTAACCTGTTAACCCCGTGTGTACATCAGTTATGACAATGAACACATAAGCATCTCTCCCAGGATGCATTGCACACTTTCAGCATCTCAGTGTGATACCTGTTGTCATTTTATTGTGCAAGAGGAAGTTGCAACAATGAAGCAAATGTTATAATTGATATTTTGCTCCCGCAGTATTACAGAGCTATTCATAATTTTCCAAAACATCATTTTTCTTATGCACAAAAACCATCTTCTGTAATTGTGCTGTTTTTGCTGGCAGCATGAGCATTGTCTTTGTAAACCTGCCATTGTGAATCATAATCCACCAGTTAGAAACCCTCTCATCTGAAATTTTGTTCTGTTTTTCTTCCAAGATTTTATTATTATTATTGTTTTTTTTTTTTTTGCATACTGTGTGTGTTAATCCTATATGCAGAATTGGAAAACCGCTGTACTGTGTGAGTACCTCTGTGTCATTTCACTGCACAAATGGCTTTCTCCTGCTGCAGGCGTATCTCCTTTGGCCTCATTAACGAAGCTTTGAGTCCCAAAAAAACTCGTTTTCAATCCATCTCTCATTCATCTGCTTTTCTGTGGAGAATTCAAATGAGAATCAGTTCTGTATGACATATTTGCATACAGCTAAACATAATGTTTTGTTTTTTTATGCAATACTAGCCAAGATGTATATCCCATATGGGAATGGTCTGCTAGGTTTATTATTGACTTCACACATGAAATTGTTTCTGAAATACTTTCTTTACTGCATAATGTTTGCTAATGCAAGGTATATAAGTTACAAAGCACAAAGTCCATGTCAAAGTTATTCTCTGTATCAGCAAGAGATGTTTCTGAATGTCCTCAAACACCTACAGTGTTATTCTTTTTGTAATAAAGTTAAAGCTAATCATAACATACTGTAACTCATAATGTATAGTCCTGGATATTTTAGATAATTTTCTACTTGAGATGTCCTAAAATTGGGAAAAGTATGTTTCTACATAAGCATACTCATTCAAAAATAATTGAATATTTTGGAAAATAGGTAGAAAACTGCTCTATTATTATATTTATAATAATAATAATAATAATAATAATAATAATAATAATAATAATAATAATAATAATAATAATAATAATAATAATAATAATAACAACAATTATTATTATTATTATTATTATTATTATTATTATTATTATTATTATTATTATTATTATTATTAATATTAATAATAATAATAATAATAATAATAATAATAATAATAATAATAATAATAATAATAATAATAATAAATAATATTATTAATAATATTATTATTATTATTATTATTATTATTATTATTATTATTATTATTATTATCATTATTATTAATATTATTGTTGTTGTTATTATTATTTTAAGATGCTAGTATTCTGATTAAAGTGCAATTTAAAGGCTTAACTAAGTTGATTACAGTAGGTTAACCAGGCAAGTTTGGGCAAATAGGCAAGTTGTTGTATAACAATGGTTTGTTCTGTAGACAATCAATTAAAAAAAAAAAAAAAAAAAAAAATATATATATATATATATATATATATATATATATATATATATATATATATAGAGAGAGAGAGAGAGAGAGAGAGAGAGAGAGAGAGAGAGAGAAATATATAATATATATATATATAATGATAATTAATCTAATAATGAAATAATAATGAAATTAAATTAAAATTGTTTTAAAGAATCAAAACTTTTTATTCTAGCCAAAAATCCTTTTCTTTTAGGGAAAAAGTATTATAGGAAATACTGTGAAAAAAAAAAAAAAAAAAAAAAAAAAAAAAAAAAAATATATATATATATATATATATATATATATATATATATATATATATATATATATATATATATATATATATATATA
>NC_079435.1:54551347-54553847 GCF_903798145.1 Danio aesculapii | reverse complement strand
ATTAGCTGTACATTGCAGTTTAGTTTCAGTTCATTACTAGTTTTGTTGGTTTTAGTATAGTTTTTAACCATGAGATATGACCATATAAGGAGTTCCACACCTAATGACATCAACTAGATCCAACTAGAAAAAAGTCAATTTTGAACCTTTTTAAAACCTAAATTATGAATATAAAGGATCTGGTGAATATTATTTATATATTCAATTATTTATTTATAAACTGAAATCTGTATTAAACATTATGGGCAGTGTATCACTGTGGGATTGTGATAATTTTGTCCAATCTTATATAAATCATGGGCACCTATAGTGTAATGCTGCATGTATGTTTGCTCCAAAAAGTGTTTAGTTTCTTAAAATTTATAAGAGAAAGATAGAGCTTTGTGATTTCCTCTGGAAAACCCAGAGGCATGAAGTGGGCGGAGTCAACAATATTCAAATATGGCAAATATGAGGAGATAAACTACATCCTGTGATAGGCTGCAAATAAAACAAAGGAAAACCTAAAGTACAACCAAAAACCAAGGTTATTATAGTTTTGCGTTTTTAATTAGTTGTTATTTTGATACTATTTTTAAATTAGCTATACATTTCAGTTTCAGTTCATTTCATTAATGGTTTTGTTGGTTTCAGTATGGCTTCACCATGAGAAAGGGTAAATTAAAAACCTAAATTGTGAATATTAAAGATCTAGTAAATATTATTTATTTATTAAATTATTTATTTATAGACTGAAATCTGCAATAAACAATATGGGAGGTGGAACTGTTAAGGGGGGAGGGTAATCGTGATCATTTTGTTCAATGTCAGATTAATCATGAGCATTTGTAGTGTAGTGCTGCATGTATTTCGCACTGAAAAGTGTTTCGTTTTTTAATAATTATAAGAGAAAGTTAGAGCTTTGGGATTTTCTCTGGAAAACGCAAGAGGCATAATATGGGTTAAATCAACAGTATTCAAATATGACACATACTAAAACCAACAAAACCATTAATGAAATGAACTGAAACTAAACTGAAATGTAAAGTTAATATTAAAATAGTATCGAAACAACAACTGATTAAAAATGCAAAACTATGATTTTTTTGGTTGTAATTTTTTCTATTTTATTTGCAGCAATATCATAGGTGGAAATGAGGGGATCAACTGCGCCCTGTGATATTGCTACAGATATGACAGGATAATGAACAGGATTAAGTTCATTTCGTTAATGGTTTTGTCGGTTTTAGTATAGTTTTTACCACGAGAAATGGCCATATAAGTAGTTCCACACCTGATGACATCAAATAGAGCTGTGTTAAAAAAAAGTCAATTTTGAACTTTTTAAAAACCTAAATTGTGACTATTAAAGATCTAGTGAGCACTATTATTTTTTAAATTGAATTATTCATTTATAAACTGAAATCTGCATTATGGATGGTGGAACTGTTTAAAGGGGAGATATAATGATAATTTTGTCCATTCTCATATTATTCATATGCACCTATAGTGTAGTGCTGCATGTATTTTTGCTCCAAAAAGTGTTTAGTTTTTTAATATTTTAAGAGAAAGATAGAGCTTTGTGATGTGCTCTGGAAAATGCATGAGGCATAATGTGGGCGGAGTCAACAGTATTCAAATATGGCACAGCTTCCACCACTGAGATCAATTACGTTATATTTGATATCACTGCAAATATAACAGGGGGAAATCTTTAATTACAACCTAAAACCAAGGTTATTATAGTTTTGCATTTTTAATTACCTGTTATTTCGATACTATTTTAAAATTAGCTATACATTTCAGTTTAGTTTCAGTTCATTTTATTAATAGTTTTGTTGGTTTTAGTATAGTTTTTGTTTTAGTAATGGTTTTGTTGATTTTATTATAATTCTTGTGAACGCAATTCTATTTAGTTTTAGCTTTAGTAATTCTAGTTAAAAAGAGTTAAAAGAACACTAGTGCCTAGTGTCGACGAAAGCAAAGTTTAATGTTTAACATATTTTGGCAAATGAAGGACATGTTTGGCTGTAAAAGTAGGATCTACAGGTATTTTAACAGATTAGATTTTCCGTCATAGAATGAGTGCTTATTAATAAAAAAATAAAAAATAAATTTTGGCTGCAAGGGTATCCGTTTTTTAAAAAAAATATGTAATTGCCGGTTCATTCCGCTGTGTTAGGGATGCTTGAGTTTTTTTTGCGCCAACCTAATTGTTTCATGTCCACTTAAATCTGTAAATGTTAACTTATTGTTGTCCCAACACAGATTAATTGTGTGAAACCCACAATTGTTTACAGTGCAGTTTTTCAGTTAGTTTTCAGCTAGTTCTGTTTCAGTATTAGTTTTTTATTTATTTATTATTTCAGTTAGCTAAAATGTTTTAAAATGTTCAAAGGCTAAAATTAGCTTGCCTAAATTTTGTATTTTTAAGACATTTTACTGTAAGCTTTACACAGTACTGCCGTGATAAGGGATGAGCATTGATAAGTGTGCTCTACTATATGAGAAGTGGCCATAT